>NW_026970030.1:300000-585000 GCF_028390025.1 Pseudophryne corroboree
CCCTGCTGTGTGTCCAGCCACCCCCCCCCCTCACCTGCTGTGTGTCCGGCCTACCCCCCCCCTCACCTGCTGTGTGTCCGGCCTACCCCCCCCCCCCTCCTCACCTGCTGTGTGTCCAGCCCCCCCCCCCTCGCCTGCTGTGTGTCCAGCCACCCGCCCCCCCTCACCTGCTGTGTGTCCGGCCTACCCCCCCCCCCTCCCTGCTGTGTGTCCGGCCACCCAGCCCCCCCTCACCTGCTGTGTGTCCGGCCTACCCCCCCCCCCTGCTGTGTGTCCAGCCTACCCCCCCACCTGCTGTGTGTCCAGCCTACCCCCCCCCCTGCTGTGTGTCCAGCCTACCCCCCCCCTGCTGTGTGTCCAGCCCCCCCCTCCCTGCTGTGTGTCCGGCCTACCCCCCCCCCTCCCTGCTGTTTGTCCGGCCTACCCCCCCCCTCCCTGCTGTGTGTCCAGACCCCCCCCCCCTCACCTGCTGTGTGTCCAGCCACCCCCCCCCTCACCTGCTGTGTGTCCGGCCTACCCCCCCCTCCCTGCTGTGTGTCCGGCCACCCTCCCCTCCCCTGCTGTGTGTCCGGCCTACCCCCCCTCACCTGCTGTGTGTCCAGCCCCCCCCTCCTCCCCTGCTGTGTGTCCGGCCTACCCCCACCCCCCTCCCTGCTGTGTGTCCGGCCACTCTCCCCTCCCCTGCTGTGTGTCCGGCCACCCTCCCCTCCCCTGCTGTGTGTCCGGCCACCCTCCCCTCCCCTGCTGTGTGTCCGGCCACCCTCCCCTCCCCTGCTGTGTGTCCGGCCACCCTCCCCTCCCCTGCTGTGTGTCCGGCCACCCTCCCCTCCCCTGCTGTGTGTCCGGCCTACCCCCCCCCCTCCCCTGCTGCGTGTCCAGCCCCCCCCCCTCCCCTGCTGCTGTGTCCAGCCCCCCCCTCACCTGCTGTGTCCAACCCCCCCCCTCACCTGCTGTGTCCAGCCCCCCCCCCCCCTCACCTGCTGTGTGTCCAGCCCCCCCCTCACCTGCTGTGTGTCCAGCCCCCCCCCTCACCTGCTGTGTGTCCAGCCCCCCCCTCACCTGCTGTGTGTCCAGCCCCCCCCCCCTCACCTGCTGTGTCCAGCCCCCCCCCCTCACCTGCTGTGTGTCCAGCCCCCCCCCTCATCTGCTGTGTGTCCAGCCCCCCCCCCCTCACCTGCTGTGTGTCCAGCCCCCCCCTCACCTGCTGTGTGTCCAGCCCCCCCCCCCTCACCTGCTGTGTGTCCAGCCCCCCCCCCCTCACCTGCTGTGTGTCCAGGCACCCCCCTCACCTGCTGTGTGTCCAGGCACCCCCCTCACCTGCTGTGTGTCCAGCCCCCCCCCTCACCTGCTGTGTGTCCAGCCCCCCCCTCACCTGCTGTGTGTCCAGCCCCCCCCCCCTCACCTGCTGTGTGTCCAGCCCCCCCCCCCCTCACCTGCTGTGTCCACCCCCCCCACCTGCTGTGTGTCCAGCCCCCCCCCCTCACCTGCTGTGTGTCCAGCCCCCCCCCCCCCTCACCTGCTGTGTGTCCAGCCCCCCCCCCCTCCCTGCTGTTTGTCCGGCCACCCTCCCCTCCCCTGCTGTGTGTCCTGCCTACCCCCCCTCCCTGCTGTGTGTCCAGCCACCCCCCCCCTCACCTGCTGTGTGTCCGGCCTACCCCCCCCCCCCTCCCCTCCCCCTCCCTGCTGTTTGTCTGGCCACCATCCCCTCCCCTCCCCTGCTGTGTGTTCGGCAACTCCCCCCTCGCTGTGTTCGGCCACCCCCTACCCCCTCCCCTCCCTGCCGTGTTTCCGGTCATCCTCCCCTCTCTGCTGTGTGTCCAGCCACCCCCCCCTCTCTGCTGTGTGTCCGGCCACCCCCCCCAGACACGCAGCGCCTGACACACACAGACATGCAACGCCTGACACACGCATACGCATATGCAGCGCCTGACACACACGCACACACACACACACACAGCACCTGACACACACGCACACACACAGCACCTGACACACACAGCACCTGACACTCACACGGACCTGACACACGCGCACACACTCACACGCAGCACCTGACACACACGCAGCACCTGACACACACGCAGCACCTGACACACGCACACACAGACGCAGCACCTGACACTCACACGGACCTGACACACACGCACACACTCACACGCGGCACCTGATGCACATAGACACGCGGCGCCTGACGCACACGCGGCGCCTGACGCACACGCGGCGCCTGACAGACACGCGGCGCCTGACACACACGCACAGGCAGCGCTTGACACACACGCACAGGCAGCGCCTGACACACACAGACACGCAGCGCCTGACACACACAGACACGCAGCGCCTGACACACACAGACACACAGCGCCTGACACACACAGACACGCAGCGCCTGACACACACAGACACGCAGCGCCTGACGCACAGGCAGCGCCTGACAAACACGCACACGCAGCGCCTGACAAACACGCACACGCAGCGCCTGACAAACACGCACACGCAGCGCCTGACACACGCACACGCAGCGCCTGACACACACACGCACCTGACACACACACGCACCTGACACTCACATGCACCTGACACACGCACTCACACGCAGCACCTGACATACTCACACGCAGCATCTGACACACACACACGCAGCATCTGACACACACACACGCAGCACCTGACACACAGACACGCAGCGCCTGACACACACGCAGACACGCAGCGCCTGACACACACGCAGACACGCAGCGCCTGACACACACGCAGACACGCAGCGCCTGACACACACGCAGACACGCAGCGCCTGACACACACGCAGACACGCAGCGCCTGACAGACACGCAGCGCCTGACAGACACGCAGCGCCTGACAGACACGCAGACACGCAGCGCCTGACAGACACGCAGACACGCAGCGCCTGACAGACACGCAGCACCTGACAGACACGCAGACACGCAGCACCTGACAGACACGCACACGCACACACACACACACAGCACCTGACACAGATATGCAGCGCCTGATACACACACACAGACATACAGCGCCTGACACACACGCAGACATGCAGCACCTGACACACACATGCAGCACCTGACAGACACACACACCCACACACACACACAGACATGCAGCACCTGACACACACACACACACACATGCATCACCTGACACACCCACACACACACATGCATCACCTGACACACCCACACACACATACAGACATGCAGCACCTGACACACACACACACACACACATACAAACATACAAACATGCAGCACCTGACACACACACACACACACACACACACACGCAGCACCTGACACACATATATACATGTGGCATTTAACGCACACACGCACAGCACCTGACACACAATCATATACACTCAGAGCACCTAACACACACATACACTCGCAGCACCTCACACACACTCGTATACACACGCAGCACCTGCCACTCACACATATATACACATGCAGCACCTGCCACTCCCACATACATGAACAGCACCTGACACACACATACACGCGCAGCACCTGACAGTCACACACATACAGATGCGACAGCTGACACAAACACGCTCAACACCTGACACCCACGTGGCAGCTGACGCATACAAATGCAGCACCTGAAATACACACATATACACGTGCAGCACCTGAGACACACACATACACGTACAGCACCTGAGACACACACACACATGCATGTACACGCGCGGCTCCAGGCACACACATACGTACGTACACACGCAGCACTTGACACACACACGTACACGCGCGGCACCTGACACACACACACACACAAACACACACGTACGTACGTACGTACACGTGTGGCACCTGACACACACACGTATGCACACGTGTGGCTCCTGACACACACACGCGTTGCTCCTGACACACACACATGTACGTGCACGCTCGGCTCCTGACACACACACGTATGTATACGCGCGGCACCTGACACCTACACGTATGTACGTATACGCGCGGCTCCTGACACCCTCACGCATGTACACACGCGTGGCTCCTGGCACACACACACACACACACACACACACACACGTACACGTGCGGCACCTGACACATACACGCGTGTACGTACACACATGCACAGCACCTGACATACACACATGTAGGTACGCGCCACCTGACACACACACACACGTACACGCACGACACCTGACACACACGCGCACGGCACCTGACACACACGTACATACTAGTGATGAGTGGGTTCGGTTCGTCGGAATCCGGACCCCCCGAACTTAACCCATTTTACATGGGTCCGAGGCAGGTTCGAACCTTCCCGCCTTGCTCGGCTAACCCGAGCGCGCCCCGAACGTCATCATCCCGCTGTCGGATTCCCGCGAGATTCGGATGTCTGCATTCGTGGAAAGGGGTCCCATGTGTAAACATGGGACCCCTTTCAGTCCGTCTGGTCCGGGTGTTCGGTTTGTTGTTTTGCCAAGTACGTGGATTTAATCTGGAACCTGGATCAGGTGAGTATAATTATCTTTTATTTTCAGGTACCCGTGGATTCTACTTGGAGAAGAGGACCGACTGCTTCGTGTCAACATAGGTAAGTATGTGTGTGTCGGCAGGTGTGAAATAAAGTTATACTTTCACGGTGTCTGTGTCCTGTTTTTATTTGGGTATTTTTTCCCCAGTAGAACTACAGGTACCAGCGGGCCCGTTTTTCTCCCGCATGCTGGTACTTGTGGTTCTCAAAGTACCAGCTTGCAGGGGAGGCTTGCTGGGACTTGTAGTACTACTGGAAAAAACAATATTCTTTCAATTTTCTCAAGGCTATCAGCCTCCCATCCGCAGCCCTTGGATGGGGGGGACAGCCTCGGGCTTCACCCCTGGCCCTTGGGTGGCTGGGGGGGGGACCCCTTGATTGAAGGGGTCCCCACTCCACCAGGGTACCCCGGCCAGGGGTGACTAGTTGGATATTTAATGCCACGGCCGCAGGGCACTGTATAAAAGTGACCCCCGGCTGTGGCATTATCTGTCCAGCTAGTGGAGCCCGATGCTGGTGTAAAAATAATGGGGGACCCTACTCTTTTTGTCCCTCGTATTTTTTGCACCAGCACCAGGCGCAGAGCCCGGAGCTGGTTTTTTAAAAATACGGGGGATCCCCTGTCCGTTTTCCCCCCGTTTTTTTAGAACCAGGACCGGCTCAAAGAGCCCGAGGCTGGTTATGCTTTGGAGGGGGGGACCCCACGCAATTTTTCTTTTCCGGGTTTTTCACATTCCATTTAAAAAAAATAAAAATAATAATCTTTTAAAAAATATATAAATAATACTTGTGCCTCCAAAAAAGACAAACCAAGTACCTAATCCCTTCTAATATAAATAGATATGCTATTACCCCAAAAAAAACATATTTTAAATTTTTTTATTAGATTCCGCCTGCAAAGTGTGGCGGATTGAAAATGACGAATTTACTGTTTAAAAGCACTGTTGTCGAATTGGCAAACTTCAATTGAATATACTTTTGTTGAATTGCCGCATTTGTACCATTGCAGAAAAGTCGAATTTGTCAAATGTCGAATTTTAAAAAGTCAAATTTGAAAGGATGCAAGAATAGGCCCCGCCCCCTTCACATCAGCCGTCCCCTTCTACCCCTGTACCTTGCTCTCTCCTGTCTGTGCTCTCTCCCGTCTGTAGGACTAGGCCCCGCCCCCTTCTTACCCTCCAGTAACTGCTCTCTCCTGACAAGTGGACCAGGCCTGCCCCCTACACGCTGCTGGTGTCTTCATTCTTGCTTGGTCTGGAGCTCCGTTGGGGAGAGAACTCACGTGAGCTCATTAAGAATGAGGAACTGGGATGTTTTAATTTTATTGTGAGTAGTGTAGTGTGGTGATGTAGTATGTTGTATGGGGGGTATAGTGTAACTATGAAGTGCAGCATATGGGAGGGCTATAGCATAGTGATGTAGTGTGGCATATGGGGGGTGGTAGGGCATAGGCGTGCGTACAGGAGGTGCCTGGTGCGCACAGGCACTCCCTAATGTCCAGCACCGCTGCACGCCACGCTTGCTGTAGCACAGTGATCGCTGAGTGTGTGATCGGTGGAGCCTAGCCTGTAGCTCATTTCCGTACCTCCCACCACCGGCTGCGCCCGCCCCCCCCTCTGCCTGCTGCTAATACTATGCTGAGTGCATTCGTCGGCGGCCTCACTGGGGGGACAGGTGTCACCTTGCAATGTGACGTGGTGATGTCCGCCTATGCTCTCCTCCCGCCCACCCGTGCTTTCCTCCCGCTGCGGTCTCTCGGTCCTAGTGTGCCGCAGCTGCAACACCACTGGCAGTGTTCCTCTAGGGGGGACTGGGAGCCGCCGGCAGACACATTCTGCTGAGACTTACTTGTCAGTGCGGGTTCCGGATGGCAGGCGGCGGGTGGGAGGGCAGACTGGGAGCAGGTGTCACAAGGAGTGTGTGGGTAACTAATTCACAATACTTCCGCTCAACGTGGCACTGCTGGTCCTTCATCTCCCATGTCTCTTCACCAGGTGGCGGGCGGCCCGGAAATTAAGTGATATGTTGTGCAGCAGTCAGTGTGAAGTGACTGTGAGTAACACTGATGGTGCTGATGATGCTGCTGCAGAATCGGGAAGCAATTAATTCATAAATATAATGTACTCTATCAGTGTATTATACATACATAAACATGTACATACGTGTATTTGTGTATACATGTATATACATGAGTGTGTGTGCATATATATATATATATATATACAGCCAGTTCCCAGGAACAAAAGTCCTCCCCCGCTTCCGCTAAGTCCACAGCATGACGCTGGGGCTCCACTGGTGGAGCCAGGTGCGGTGGGGGCCCGTCTCAAGTGCTTCAGCGATCAGTGGGCTTGCTCACAGGTGGATCCCTGGATTCTACAAGTAGTGTCTCAGGGATACAAGCTGGAATTCGAGACGTCTCCCCCTCGCCGTTTCCTAAAATCTGCCTTGCCAACATCTCCCTTGGACAGGGAGGCTGTGATAGAGGCAAATTCACAAGCTGTATTCGCAGCAGGTGATAGTCAAGGTACCCCTCCTTCAACAAGGAAGGGGTTACTATTCCACAATGTTTGTGGTACCGAAACCGGACGGTTCGGTGAGACCCATTTTAAATTTTAAATCTTTGAACACATATATAAAACGGTTCAAGTTCAAGATGGAATCGCTCAGGGCGGTTATCTCAAGCCTGGAGGAAGGGGATTACATGGTATCACTGGACATCAAGGATGCTTACCTGCATGTCCCCATTTACTCTCCTCACCAGGAGTACCTCAGATTTGTGGTACAGGACTGTCATTACCAATTCCAGACGCTGCCGTTTGGTCTGTCCACGGCACCGAGGGTGTTTACCAAGGTAATGGCCGAGATGATGATACTCCTGCGAAAAAAGGGAGTTATAATTATCCCGTACTTGGACGATCTCCTGATAAAGGCGAGGTCCAAGGAACAGTTGTTGATCGGAGTAGCACTTGCTCGGCAGGTGCTACAACAGCACGGCTGGATCCTGAATATTCCAAAGTCGCAGCTGGTTCCTGCAACACGTCTATTGTTCCTGGGGATGGTTCTGGACACAGAACAGAAAAGGGTGTTTCTCCCGGAGGAGAAGGACAAGGAGTTGTCATCGCTAGTCAGAGACCTCCTAAGACCAAAACAGGTGTCGGTGCACCACTGCACGCGAGTCCTGGGAAAGATGGTAGCTTCTTACGAAGCAATTCCGTTCGGAAGGTTCCATGCACGGATCTTTCAGTGGGATCTGTTGGACAAGTGGTCCGGATCGCATCTTCAGATGCATCAGAGGATAACCCTGTCTGCAAGGACCAGGGTGTCTCTACTGTGGTGGCTGCAGAGTGCTCATCTTCTGGAGGGCCGCAGATTCGGCATACAGGACTGGGTCCTGGTAACCACGGACGCCAGCCTTCGAGGCTGGGGAGCAGTCACACAGGGAAGAAATTTCCAGGGACTATGGTCAAGCCAGGAAATGTCCCTACACATAAATATTCTGGAACTAAGAGCTATTTACAATGCCCTAAGTCAGGCAAGACCCCTGCTTCAAAGTCAGCCAGTACTGATTCAGTCAGACAACATCACGGCGGTCGCCCATGTAAACCGACAGGGCGGCACGAGAAGCAGGATGGCGATGGCAGAAGCCACGAAGATTCTCCGATGGGCGGAAAATCACGTGTTAGCACTGTCGGCAGTGTTTATTCCTGGAGTGGACAACTGGGAAGCAGACTTCCTCAGCAGATACGACCTCCACCCGGGAGAGTGGGGACTTCATCCAGAAGTCTTCCGGCTGATTACAAACCGATGGGAATGGCCACAGGTGGACATGATGGCGTCCCACCTCAACAAAAAGCTAGAAAACTATTGCGCCAGGTCAAGGGACCCTCAGGCGATAGCGGTGGATGCTCTAGTGACACCGTGGGTGTACCGGTCGGTTTATGTGTTTCCTCCTCTTCCTCTCATACCAAGGGTGCTGATGATAATAAGAAGGAGAAGAGTAAGAACTATACTCATTATTCCGGATTGGCCAAGAAGAGCTTGGTACCCAGAACTTCAAGAAATGATCTCGGAGGACCCATGGCCTCTACCGCTCAGACAAGACCTGCTGCAGCAGGGGCCTTGTCTGTTCCAAGACTTACCGCGGCTGCGTTTGACGGCATGGCTGTTGAACACCGGATCCTGAAGGAAAAGGGCATTCCGGAGGAAGTCATTCCTACGCTGATCAAAGCCAGGAAGGACGTGACCGCAAAACATTATCACCACATATGGCGAAAATATGTTGCTTGGTGTGAGGACAGGAAGGCCCCAACGGAGGAATTTCAACTGGGTCGATTCCTGCACTTCCTACAGTCAGGGGTGAATATGGGCCTCAAATTGGGGTCCATTAAGGTCCAGATTTCGGCTCTGTCGATTTTCTTCCAAAAAGAACTGGCTTCCCTGCCGGAAGTTCAGACTTTTGTTAAAGGAGTGCTGCATATTCAGCCTCCTTTTGTGCCTCCAGTGGCACCTTGGGATCTCAACGTGGTGTTGGATTTCCTTAAATCACATTGGTTTGAGCCACTTAAAACCGTGGAGTTAAAATATCTCACGTCGAAAGTGGTCATGCTATTGGCCCTGGCTTCGGCCAGGCGTGTGTCAGAGTTGGCGGCTTTGTCATGTAAAAGCCCTTATGTGATTTTCCATATGGATAGGGCGGAATTGAGGACTCATCCCCAATTTCTGCCTAAGGTGGTTTCAGCGTTTCATTTGAACCAACCTATTGTGGTGCCTGCGGCTACTCGGAACTTGGAGGATTCCAAGTTGCTGGATGTAGTCAGGGCCTTGAAAATTAATGTTTCCAGAATGGCTGGAGTCAGGAAAACTTACTCGCTGTTTATCCTCTACGCACCAAACAAGATGGGTGCTCCTGCTTCAAAGCAGACTATTGCTCGCTGGATATGTAGCACAATTCAGCTTGCACATTCTGCGACGGGACTGCCGCATTCTAGATCAGTAAAAGCCCATTCCACGAGGAAGGTGGGCTCTTCTTGGGCGGCTGCCCGAGGGGTCTCTGCTTTACAACTTTGCCGAGCTGCTACTTGGTCGGGGTCAAACACATTTGCAAGATTTTACAAGTTTGACACCCTGGCTGAGGAGGACCTGGAGTTCGCTCATTCGGTGCTGCAGAGTCATCCGCACTCTCCCTCCCGTTTGGGAGCTTTGATATAATCCCCATGGTCCTTACGGAGTCCCAGCATCCACTTAGGACGTCCGAGAAAATAAGATTTTACTCACCGGTAAATCTATTTCTCGTAGTCCGTAGTGGATGCTGGGCGCCCATCCCAAGTACTTGTACATAGTTATTGTTAACAAAAGGGTTATTGTTGAGAGCCATCTGTGCAGAGGCTCCGTTGTTGTCATACAGTTAACTGGGTATAATATCACGAGTTGTACGGTGTGATTGGTGTGGCTGGTATGAGTCTTACCCGGGATTCAAAATCCTTCCTTAGTGTCAGCTCTTCCGGGCACAGTATCCTAACTGAGGTCTGGAGGAGGGTCATAGGGGGAGGAGCCAGTGCACACCAGGTAGTCATAAAGCTCTCTTTAGTTGTGCCAAGTCTCCTGCGGAGCTGCTATTCCCCATGGTCCTTACGGAGTCCCAGCATCCACTACGGACTACGAGAAATAGATTTACCGGTGAGTAAAATCTTATTTTATATATATATATATATATATATATATATATGACTTGGGGTTTGTTTTATTAGATAGAGCATGTCCCTGTGAAGTGCCTTTTGGGGTTGTGGTTTTTCAGAAAGTTACAGGTTTTTTTTAATTAAGAGAAATATGCCCCATTATAGAGATCGGGCATTTCAATTTGTTGCGCCTGCGCAGTGGCCGCCAGCAGGGGGTGTACTAGAGTGCCTTCTCTTGAGAGCCGCAATATGGCCGCCTTCTCCCCGGTTATTCTGTAAATAGGAAAATAACCTCACAGGTTCACATAGGGCAGAGTTGCCACTACTAGTGCAGGGCTGTAACTTACAGTACTAAGGAAAAGCCATATACTAAAGCGGCACGGTGACCTCACCCCTCTCAGAGACACCAGGGCGCAGCACACTGGTACACACACCTGTTAGCTCAGGGCAGCACTATAGGACCCTCCTGTAATGCTGTGCTGGCGGCGTGCAGTGATCAGGGCACTGGGAGACTGGCTGGCTGGTCTCTGTCTCTGCTGCCTATAGAACTTCCACCTCTGTTATATATCAGGGCTGCTCTCCTGTTGTTATGATTCCAATACTCTGGTCTGGGGATATCTTATAGCAAGGACCTGAGTACTGGAACGTAATGCTTGGAAAGGGAGTGGGAACGGGAATAGCCCCTGGCGCCCTATCTCCGTTGTCTCGCCCGTGCTGTCAGAAATCTCTTGCGAGACTATGGTTGCTTGGGCCCATGGCAGCCGCGTTTGAAGGGCGGATTACGTCTGCCCAACTCCGATGCCCCCTCAGGTCTTAATGGGAGACAAAGAGAAATCCGAGACAGGGTGATAACAAGGGGCCCTCTACTAAACAACAAAGCCAGGGGCTCAAAACTAACTTTAAACTAGAGTATGTGCGGAAAACCGCCAGGGAAAAGGACAACCAAAATACCCACTTGTCCACTCTTCTACCCGGCACCGGCGAGTTCCGGAGAGGACTGTGGGAGCGGAAACCTCCGCAAATGCACCAACACAGAATACAAAATAAAGCGGCCTAGGTCGCAGCACGCGGCAGAGCCGCCACTCACGAAAACCACACGAGATCCTCTAGCGACTGTTGCGGGTAAATGAGGACTGGAAGACTCCTTGGGAAGAGATGACAACACTAAGATTCAGGAACTCTGAGGACAGGAATGACCGGACACAGCAGAACTGGAACAGACGTCAGCATACCAAAGCAGCATGCAGGAAGCTATTACCGGCGTCTGTGTGAAGCACTGAGAATGTATTTAGCAGGGAGTCCTCCAATCAGAAGTTTAGAGCCTGATTAGCACAATGCCGTGCAGCTGCCTTGCTGCACGACCAGAAGACAAGTGTGTGTGTGTAGTTCACTTGATTGACCCTGCAAGGGGAGCGCAGTCCGTCCGTGGCGTCCCCGTTGCTAGGGTCCAGGCGGCTCAGCGCGCCCGGCGTCCTAGCGTTGCTAGGGAGCCAGCGGCTAGCACGCTCGGCGTCCCTAGTTGCTAGGCGCCGGGCCGCGAGGACATCGCGGACCACGGCGCCTAACACCTGTGTGTTCTCTTTCTCTCCTACCTCACACTGGAACTGGCCGCCCAGAGAACGAGAGGGCAGCGGCTGACATCAGAGAGAGTGCAGCAATCTGTGTGGGCAGAGCCCATCACAGCAAGGTGTCCTTATGCTGTGCCCCGTGTAATCACTGTGATCCATACAGACTCTCACCCTGGTATGCTCTCTATTTATTATTTATTTTTCTCTGACGTCCTAGTGGATGCTGGGACTCCGTCAGGACCATGGGGATTAGCGGCTCCGCAGGAGACAGGGCACAAAAATAAAAGCTTTAGGACTAGGTGGTGTGCACTGGCTCCTCCCCCTATGACCCTCCTCCAAGCCTCAGTTAGGTTTTTGTGCCCGTCCGAGCAGGGTGCAATCTAGGTGGCTCTCCTAAAGAGCTGCTTAGAAAAAGTTATTAGGTTTTTTATTTTCAGTGAGTCCTGCTGGCAACAGGCTCACTGCAACGAGGGACTTAGGGGAGAAGAAGTGAACTCACCTGCGTGCAGGATGGATTGGCTTCTTAGGCTACTGGACACCATTAGCTCCAGAGGGATCGAACACAGGCCCAGCCATGGAGTCCGGTCCCGGAGCCGCGCCGCCGACCCCCTTGCAGATGCCGAAAAGTGAAGAGGTCCAGAAACCGGCGGCAGAAGACTTTTCAGTCTTCATGAGGTAGCGCACAGCACTGCAGCTGTGCGCCATTGTTGTCAGCACACTTCACACCAGCGGTCACTGAGGGTGCAGGGCGCTGGGGGGGGGCGCCCTGGGCAGCAATGATAATACCTTGTTCTGGCTAAAAATACATCACATATAGTAGAGATGAGCGCCGGAAATTTTTCGGGTTTTGTGTTTTGGTTTTGGGTTCGGTTCCGCGGCCGTGTTTTGGGTTCGACCGCGTTTTGGCAAAACCTCACCGAATTTTTTTTGTCGGATTCGGGTGTGTTTTGGATTCGGGTGTTTTTTTAAAAAAACCCTAAAAAACAGCTTAAATCATAGAATTTGGGGGTAATTTTGATCCCAAAGTATTATTAACCTCAAAAAACATAATTTACACTCATTTTCAGCCTATTCTGAACACATCACACCTCACAATATTATTTTTAGTCCTAAAATTTGCACCGAGGTCGCTGTGTGAGTAAGATAAGCGACCCTAGTGGCCGACACAAACACCGGGCCCATCTAGGAGTGGCACTGCAGTGTCACGCAGGATGGCCCTTCCAAAAAACCCTCCCCAAACAGCACATGACGCAAAGAAAAAAAGAGGCGCAATGAGGTAGCTGACTGTGTGAGTAAGATTAGCGACCCTAGTGGCCGACACAAACACCGGGCACATCTAGGAGTGGCACTGCAGTGTCACGCAGGATGTCCCTTCCAAAAAACCCTCCCCAAACAGCACATGACGCAAAGAAAAAAAGAGGCGCAATGAGGTAGCTGTGTGAGTAAGATTAGCGACCCTAGTGGCCGACACAAACACCGGGCCCATCTAGGAGTGGCACTGCAGTGTCACGCAGGATGTCCCTTCCAAAAAACCCTCCCCAATCAGCACATGATGCAAAGAAAAAGAAAAGAAAAAAGAGGTGCAAGATGGAATTATCCTTGGGCCCTCCCACCCACCCTTATGTTGTATAAACAAAACAGGACATGCACACTTTAACCAACCCATCATTTCAGTGACAGGGTCTGCCACACGACTGTGACTGATATGACGGGTTGGTTTGGACCCCCCCCAAAAAAGAAGCAATTAATCTCTCCTTGCACAAACTGGCTCTACAGAGGCAAGATGTCCACCTCATCTTCACCCTCCGATATATCACCGTGTACATCCCCCTCCTCACAGATTATCAATTCGTCCCCACTGGAATCCACCATCTCAGCTCCCTGTGTACTTTGTGGAGGCAATTGCTGCTGGTCAATGTCTCCGCGGAGGAATTGATTATAATTCATTTTAATGAACATCATCTTCTCCACATTTTCTGGATGTAACCTCGTACGCCGATTGCTGACAAGGTGAGCGGCGGCACTAAACACTCTTTCGGAGTACACACTTGTGGGAGGGCAACTTAGGTAGAATAAAGCCAGTTTGTGCAAGGGCCTCCAAATTGCCTCTTTTTCCTGCCAGTATAAGTACGGACTGTGTGACGTGCCTACTTGGATGCGGTCACTCATATAATCCTCCACCATTCTATCAATGTTGAGAGAATCATATGCAGTGACAGTAGACGACATGTCCGTAATCGTTGTCAGGTCCTTCAGTCCGGACCAGATGTCAGCATCAGCAGTCGCTCCAGACTGCCCTGCATCACCGCCAGCGGGTGGGCTCGGAATTCTGAGCCTTTTCCTCGCACCCCCAGTTGCGGGAGAATGTGAAGGAGGAGATGTTGACAGGTCGCGTTCCGCTTGACTTGACAATTTTGTCACCAGCAGGTCTTTCAACCCCAGCAGACCTGTGTCTGCCGGAAAGAGAGATCCAAGGTAGGCTTTAAATCTAGGATCGAGCACGGTGGCCAAAATGTAGTGCTCTGATTTCAACAGATTGACCACCCGTGAATCCTTGTTAAGCGAATTAAGGGCTGCATCCACAAGTCCCACATGCCTAGCGGAATCGCTCCGTGTTAGCTCCTTCTTCAATGCCTCCAGCTTCTTCTGCAAAAGCCTGATGAGGGGAATGACCTGACTCAGGCTGGCAGTGTCTGAACTGACTTCACGTGTGGCAAGTTCAAAGGGCATCAGAACCTTGCACAACGTTGAAATCATTCTCCACTGCACTTGAGACAGGTGCATTCCATCTCCTATATCGTGCTCAATTGTATAGGCTTGAATGGCCTTTTGCTGCTCCTCCAACCTCTGAAGCATATAGAGGGTTGAATTCCACCTCGTTACCACTTCTTGCTTCAGATGATGGCAGGGCAGGTTCAGTAGTTTTTGGTGGTGCTCCAGTCTTCTGTACGTGGTGCCTGTACGCCGAAAGTGTCCCGCAATTTTTCTGGCCACCGACAGCATCTCTTGCACGCCCCTGTCGTTTTTTAAAAAATTCTGCACCACCAAATTCAAGGTATGTGCAAAACATGGGACGTGCTGGAATTTGCCCATATTTAATGCACACACAATATTGCTGGCGTTGTCCGATGCCACAAATCCACAGGAGAGTCCAATTGGGGTAAGCCATTCCGCGATGATCTTCCTCAGTTGCCGTAAGAGGTTTTCAGCTGTGTGCGTATTCTGGAAAGCGGTGATACAAAGCGTAGCCTGCCTAGGAAAGAGTTGGCGTTTGCGAGATGCTGCTACTGGTGCCGCCGCTGCTGTTCTTGCGGCGGGAGTCCATACATCTACCCAGTGGGCTGTCACAGTCATATAGTCCTGACCCTGCCCTGCTCCACTTGTCCACATGTCCGTGGTTAAGTGGACATTGGGTACAACTGCATTTTTTAGGACACTGGTGAGTCTTTTTCTGACGTCCGTGTACATTCTCGGTATCGCCTGCCTAGAGAAGTGGAACCTAGATGGTATTTGGTAACGGGGGCACACTGCCTCAATAAATTGTCTAGTTCCCTGTGAACTAACGGCGGATACCGGACGCACGTCTAACACCAACATAGTTGTCAAGGACTCAGTTATCCGCTTTGCAGTAGGATGACTGCTGTGATATTTCATCTTCCTCGCAAAGGACTGTTGAACAGTCAATTGCTTACTGGAAGTAGTACAAGTGGGCTTACGACTTCCCCTCTGGGATGACCATCGACTCCCAGCGGCAACAACAGCAGCGCCAGCAGCATCCTTGCGTGTAACGCCTACTGCATCGGAGGAATCCCAGGCAGGAGAGGACTCGTCAGACTTGCCAGTGACATGGCCTGCAGGACTATTGGCATTCCTGGGGAAGGAGGAAATTGACACTGAGGGAGTTGGTGGGGTGGTTTGCGTGAGCTTGGTTACAAGAGGAAGGGATTTACTGGTCAGTGGACTGCTTCCGCTGTCACCCAAAGTTTTTGAACTTGTCACTGACTTATTATGAATGCGCTGCAGGTGACGTATAAGGGAGGATGTTCCGAGGTGGTTAACGTCCTTACCCCTACTTATTACAGCTTGACAAAGGGAACACACGGCTTGACACCTGTTGTCCGCATTTCTGGTGAAATACCTCCACACCGAAGAGCTGATTTTTTTGGTATTTTCACCTGGCATGTCAACGGCCATATTCCTCCCACGGACAACAGGTGTCTCCCCGGGTGCCTGACTTAAACAAACCACCTCACCATCAGAATCCTCCTGGTCAATTTCCTCCCCAGCGCCAGCAACACCCATATCCTCCTCATCCTGGTGTACTTCAACACTGACATCTTCAATCTGACTATCAGGAACTGGACTGCGGGTGCTCCTTCCAGCACTTGCAGGGGGCATGCAAATAGTGGAAGGCGCATGCTCTTCACGTCCAGTGTTGGGAAGGTCAGGCATCGCAAACGACACAATTGGACTCTCCTTGTGGATTTGGGATTTCAAAGAACGCACAGTTCTTTGCGGTGCTTTTGCCAGCTTGAGTCTTTTCAGTTTTCTAGCGAGAGGCTGAGTGCTTCCATCCTCATGTGAAGCTGAACCACTAGCCATGAACATAGGCCAGGGCCTCAGCCGTTCCTTGCCACTCCGTGTGGTAAATGGCATATTGGCAAGTTTACGCTTCTCCTCCGACAATTTTATTTTAGGTTTTGGAGTCCTTTTTTTTCTGATATTTGGTGTTTTGGATTTGACATGCTCTGTACTATGACATTGGGCATCGGCCTTGGCAGACGACGTTGCTGGCATTTCATCGTCTCGGCCATGACTAGTGGCAGCAGCTTCAGCACGAGGTGGAAGTGGATCTTGATCTTTCCCTAATTTTGGAACCTCAACTTTTTTGTTCTCCATATTTTATAGGCAGAACTAAAAGGCACCTCAGGTAAACAATGGAGATGGATGGATTGGATACTAGTATACAATTATGGACGGACTGCCACGGTTAGGTGGTATAAAAAAACCACGGTTAGGTGGTATATATTATAATAATAATACAATTATGGATGGACGGACTGCCTGCCGACTGCCGACACAGAGGTAGCCACAGCCGTGAACTACCGCACTGTACACTGGTTGATAAAGAGATAGTAGTATACTCGTAACAACTAGTATGACACTATGACGACGGTATAAAGAATGAAAAAAAAACCACGGTTAGGTGGTATATATTATAATAATAATACAATTATGGATGGACGGACTGCCTGCCGACTGCCGACACAGAGGTAGCCACAGCCGTGAACTACCGCACTGTACACTGGTTGATAAAGAGATAGTAGTATACTCGTAACAACTAGTATGACACTATGACGACGGTATAAAGAATGCAAAAAAAACCACAGTTAGGTGGTATATATTATAATAATAATACAATTATGGATGGACGGACTGCCTGCCGACTGCCGACACAGAGGTAGCCACAGCCGTGAACTACCGCACTGTACACTGGTTGATAAAGAGATAGTAGTATACTCGTAACAACTAGTATGACACTATGACGGTATAAAGAATGAAAAAAAAACCACGGTTAGGTGGTATATATTATAATAATAATACAATTATGGATGGACGGACTGCCTGCCGACTGCCGACACAGAGGTAGCCACAGCCGTGAACTACCGCACTGTACACTGGTTGATAAAGAGATAGTAGTATACTCGTAACAATTAGGATGACACTATGACGGTATAAAGAATGAAAAAAAAACCACGGTTAGGTGGTAGGTATATAATAATAAATAATACAATTCTGGTCGGACGGACTGCCTGCCGTGTGCCGACACAGAGGTAGCCACAGCCGTGAACTACCGCACTGTACACTGGTTGATAAAGAGATAGTAGTATACTCGTAACAATTAGGATGACACTATGACGGTATAAAGAATGAAAAAAAAACCACGGTTAGGTGGTAGGTATATAATAATAAATAATACAATTCTGGTCGGACGGACTGCCTGCCGTGTGCCGACACAGAGGTAGCCACAGCCGTGAACTACCGCACTGTACACTGGTTGATAAAGAGATAGTAGTATACTCGTAACAATTAGGATGACACTATGACGGTATAAAGAATGAAAAAAAAACCACGGTTAGGTGGTAGGTATATAATAATAAATAATACAATTCTGGTCGGACGGACTGCCTGCCGTGTGCCGACACAGAGGTAGCCACAGCCGTGAACTACCGCACTGTACACTGGTTGATAAAGAGATAGTAGTATACTCGTAACAATTAGGATGACACTATGACGGTATAAAGAATGAAAAAAAAACCACGGTTAGGTGGTAGGTATATAATAATAAATAATACAATTCTGGTCGGACGGACTGCCTGCCGTGTGCCGACACAGAGGTAGCCACAGCCGTGAACTACCGCACTGTACTGTGTCTGCTGCTAATATAGACTGGTTGATATTTAAAGAGATATTAGTAGTATACAACAATACTATACTGGTGGTCAGGCACTGGTCACCACTCCTGCAGCAAAAGTGTGCACTGTTAATTAATATAATTGTACTCCTGGCTCCTGCTAACAACCTGCAGTGCTCCCCAGTCTCCCCCACAATTAATTATAAGCTTTTAATTTATACATTGATGACTGTGCAGCACACTGGGATGAGCTGAGTGCACACAGACTGAGTCACACTGTGTGACTGACTGTGCTGTGTATCGTTTTTTTTTTTCAGGCAGAGAACGGATATAGCAGAGAGAAGTGAACGGATATATTATATTAAATAAAAGTTAACTAGCAACTGCACTGGTCACTGACTGTGGTAAACTAACTCTGTCTGCGACTCTGCACAATCTCTCTCTATCTAATCTATCTATCTCTATTCTAATGGAGAGGACGCCAAGACACGTCCTCTCCCTATCAATCTCAATGCACGAGTGAAAATGGCGGCGACGCGCGGCTCCTTATATAGAATCCGAGTCTCGCGATAGAATCCGAGCCTCGCGAGAATCCGACAGCGTCATGATGACGTTCGGGCGCGCTCGGGTTAACCGAGCAAGGCGGGAAGATCCGAGTCGCTCGGACCCGTGGAAAAAAAAGTGAAGTTCGTGCGGGTTCGGATTCAAAGAAACCGAACCCGCTCATCTCTAACATATAGCCCCTGGGGCTATATGGATGTATTTAACCCCTGCCAGGTCTCACAAACACCGGGAGAAGAGCCCGCCGAAATAGGGGGCGGGGCCTATCTCCTCAGCATACAGCGCCATTTTCCTGCACAGCTCCGCTGCGAGGAAGGCTCCCAGGACTCTCCCCTGCACTGCACTACAGAAACAGGGTAAAAAAACAGAGAGGGGGGGCACTTTTTTGGCGATATTGATATATTAAGCTGCTATAAAGGAAACAACACTTCTGTAGGGTTGTTCCTATATATTTATAGCGCTTGGGTGTGTGCTGGCAAACTCTCCCTCTGTCTCCCCAAAGGGCTAGTGGGGTCCTGTCTTCGATAAAAGCATTCCCTGTGTGTCTGCTGTGTGTCGGTACGTGTGTGTCGACATGTATGAGGACGATGTTGGTGTGGAGGCGGAGCAATTGCCGGTAATGGTGATGTCACCCCCTAGGGAGTCGACACCGGAATGGATGGCTTTGTTTATGGAATTACGTGATAATGTCAGCACGTTACAAAAATCAGTTGACGACATGAGACGGCCGGCAAACCAGTTAGTACCTGTCCAGGCGTCTCAGACACCGTCAGGGGCTGTGAAACGCCCTTTACCTCAGTCGGTCGACACAGACCCAGACACGGACACCGAATCTAGTGTCGACGGTGAAGAAACAAACGTATTTTCCAGTAGGGCCACACGTTATATGATCACGGCAATGAAGGAGGCTTTGCATATCTCTGATACTGCAAGTACCACAAAAAGGGGTATTATGTGGGGTCTGAAAAAACTACCTGTAGTTTTTCCTGAATCAGAGGAATTGAATGAAGTGTGTGATGAAGCGTGGATTAACCCCGATAGAAAACTGCTAATTTCAAAGAAGTTATTGGCATTATATCCTTTCCCGCCAGAGGTTAGGGCGCGCTGGGAAACACCCCCTAGGGTGGATAAGGCACTCACACGCTTATCAAAACAAGTGGCGTTACCGTCTCCTGAAACGGCCGCCCTCAAGGATTCAGCTGATAGGAGGCTGGAAACTACCCTGAAAAGTATATACACTCATACTGGTGTTATACTGCGACCAGCCATCGCCTCAGCATGGATGTGCAGTGCTGGGGTGGTTTGGTCGGATTCCCTGACTGAAAATATTGATACCCTGGATAGGGACAGTATTTTATTGACTATAGAGCAATTAAAGGATGCTTTTCTTTATATGCGAGATGCTCAGAGGGATATTTGCACTCTGGCATCGAGAGTAAGTGCGATGTCCATATCTGCCAGAAGAAGTTATGGACGCGACAGTGGTCAGGTGATGCGGATTCCAAACGGCATATGGAAGTATTGCCGTATAAAGGGGAGGAATTATTTG
This sequence comes from Pseudophryne corroboree, assembly GCF_028390025.1. Taxonomy (NCBI): domain Eukaryota; kingdom Metazoa; phylum Chordata; class Amphibia; order Anura; family Myobatrachidae; genus Pseudophryne; species Pseudophryne corroboree. Next base: position 320,284 of record NW_026970030.1, read on the forward strand.
GGGTCGGTCTATCGGATTTGGTGGCCACGGCAACAGCCGGGAAATCCACCTTTTTACCTCAGGTCCCCTCCCAACAGAAAAAGACACCGTCTTTTCAGCCGCAGTCCTTTCGTTCCTATAAGAACAAGCGGGCAAAAGGACAGTCATATCTGCCCCGAGGCAAAGGAAAGGGTAAGAGAGTGCACCAAGCAGCTCCCTCCCAGGAGCAGAAGCCCTCCCCGGCTTCTGCAAAGCCCTCAGCATGACGTTGGGGCTTTACAAGCGGACTCAGGGGCGGTGGGGGGTCGACTCAAGAATTTCAGCGCACAGTGGGCTCACTCACAGGTGGACCCCTGGATCCTGCAGGTAGTATCTCAGGGTTACAGGTTGGAATTCGAGAAGTCTCCCCCTCGCCGGTTCCTAAAGTCTGCTCTGCCAACGTCTCCCTCAGACAGGGCGACGGTATTGGAAGCCATTCACAAGCTGTATTCTCAGCAGGTGATAGTCAAGGTACCCCTCCTACAACAGGGAAAGGGGTATTATTCCACACTATTTGTGGTACCGAAGCCGGACGGCTCGGTAAGACCTATTCTAAATCTGAAATCTTTGAACCTGTACATACAAAAATTCAAGTTCAAGATGGAGTCACTCAGAGCAGTGATAGCGAATCTGGAAGAAGGGGACTTTATGGTGTCCCTGGACATCAAGGATGCTTACCTGCATGTCCCAATTTGCCCTTCACATCAAGGGTACCTCAGGTTCGTGGTGCAAAACTGTCATTATCAGTTTCAGACGCTGCCGTTTGGATTGTCCACGGCACCTCGGGTCTTTACCAAGGTAATGGCCGAAATGATGTTTCTTCTGCGAAGAAAAGGCGTATTAATTATCCCTTACTTGGACGATCTCCTGATAAGGGCAAGGTCCAGAGAACAGCTGGAGGACGTAGTAGCACTAACCCAAGTAGTGCTGCAACAGCACGGGTGGATTCTGAATTTTCCAAAATCTCAATTGACCCCGACGACACGTCTGCTGTTCCTGGGAATGATTCTGGACACGGTTCAGAAAAAGGTGTTTCTTCCGGAGGAGAAAGCCAGGGAGTTATCCGAACTTGTCAGGAACCTCCTAAAACCAGGAAAAGTGTCTGTGCATCAATGCACAAGAGTCCTGGGAAAAATGGTGGCTTCTTACGAAGCGATTCCATTCGGCAGATTCCACGCACGAACTTTTCAGTGGGATCTGCTGGACAAATGGTCCGGATCGCATCTGCAGATGCATCAGCGGATAACTTTGTCTCCACGGACAAGGGTGTCTCTTCTGTGGTGGTTGCAGAGTGCTCATCTATTAGAGGGCCGCAGATTCGGCATACATGACTGGGTCCTGGTGACCACGGATGCCAGTCTGAGAGGCTGGGGAGCGGTCACACAGGGAAGAAACTTCCAGGGAGTGTGGTCAAGCCTGGAGATGTCTCTTCACATAAATATACTGGAGCTAAGAGCGATTTACAATGCTCTAAGCCTGGCAAAACCCCTGCTTCAGGGTCAGCCGGTGTTGATCCAGTCGGACAACATCACGGCAGTCGCCCACGTAAACAGACAGGGCGGCACAAGAAGCAGGAGGGCAATGGCAGAAGCTGCAAGGATTCTTCGCTGGGCGGAAGATCATGTGATAGCACTGTCAGCAGTGTTCATTCCGGGAGTGGACAACTGGGAAGCGGACTTCCTCAGCAGACACGATCTACACCCGGGAGAGTGGGGACTTCATCCAGAAGTCTTCCACATGATTGTGAACCGTTGGGAAAAACCAAAGGTGGATATGATGGCGTCCCGCCTCAACAAAAAACTGTACAGGTATTGCGCCAGGTCAAGAGACCCTCAGGCAATAGCTGTGGACGCTCTGGTAACACCGTGGGTGTTCCAGTCAGTGTATGTGTTTCCTCCTCTGCCTCTCATACCAAAAGTACTGAGAATTATACGGCAAAGGGGAGTAAGAACGATACTCGTGGCTCCGGATTGGCCAAGAAGAACTTGGTACCCGGAACTTCAGGAGATGCTCACGGAAGATCCGTGGCCTCTACCTCTAAGACGGGACCTGCTTCAGCAGGGACCGTGTCTATTCCAAGACTTACCGCGGCTGCGTTTGACGGCATGGCGGTTGAACGCCGAATTCTAAGGGAAAAAGGCATTCCGGAAGAGGTCATCCCTACCCTGGTAAAAGCCAGGAAGGAGGTGACTGCACAACATTATCACCGCATTTGGAGAAAATATGTTGCGTGGTGTGAGGCCAGGAAGGCCCCGACGGAGGAATTTCAACTGGGTCGATTCCTACATTTCCTGCAAACAGGATTGTCTATGGGCCTCAAATTAGGGTCCATTAAGGTTCAAATTTCGGCCCTGTCGATTTTCTTCCAGAAAGAATTGGCTTCAGTTCCTGAAGTCCAGACTTTTGTAAAAGGAGTACTACATATACAGCCCCCGGTTGTGCCCCCAGTGGCTCCGTGGGATCTTAATGTAGTTTTGGATTTTCTCAAATCCCATTGGTTTGAGCCACTCAAATCGGTGGATTTGAAATATCTTACATGGAAAGTAACCATGCTACTGGCCCTGGCTTCAGCCAGGAGAGTGTCAGAATTGGCGACTTTATCGTATAAAAGCCCATATCTGACTTTCCATTCGGACAGGGCAGAACTGCGGACGCGTCCTCAGTTTCTGTCTAAGGTGGTTTCAGCGTTTCACCTGAACCAGCCTATTGTGGTGCCTGCGGCTACTAGCGATTTGGAGGATTCCAAGTTGCTGGACGTTGTCAGGGCATTGAAAATATATATTTCAAGGACGGCTGGAGTCAGAAAATCTGACTCGCTGTTTATACTGTATGCACCCAACAAGCTGGGTGCTCCTGCTTCTAAGCAGACGATTGCTCGTTGGATTTGTAGCACAATTCAACTTGCACATTCTGTGGCAGGCCTGCCACAGCCTAAATCTATCAAGGCCCGTTCCACAAGGAAGGTGGGCTCATCTTGGGCGGCTGCCCGAGGGGTCTCGGCATTACAACTCTGCCGAGCAGCTACGTGGTCGGGGGAGAACACGTTTGTAAAATTCTACAAATTTGATACCCTGGCTAAAGAGGACCTGGAGTTCTCTCATTCGGTGCTGCAGAGTCATCCGCACTCTCCCGCCCGTTTGGGAGCTTTGGTATAATCCCCATGGTCCTGACGGAGTCCCAGCATCCACTAGGACGTCAGAGAAAATAAGATTTTACTTACCGATAAATCTATTTCTCGTAGTCCGTAGTGGATGCTGGGCGCCCATCCCAAGTGCGGATTGTCTGCAATACTTGTATATAGTTATTGTTACAAAAAAATCGGGTTGTTATTGTTGTGAGCCGTCTGTTCAGAGGCTCCTACGTTTGTCATACTGTTAACTGGGTTCAGATCACAGGTTGTACGGTGTGATTGGTGTGGCTGGTATGAGTCTTACCCGGGATTCAAAATCCTTCCTTATTGTGTACGCTCGTCCGGGCACAGTATCCTAACTGAGGCTTGGAGGAGGGTCATAGGGGGAGGAGCCAGTGCACACCACCTAGTCCTAAAGCTTTTATTTTTGTGCCCTGTCTCCTGCGGAGCCGCTAATCCCCATGGTCCTGACGGAGTCCCAGCATCCACTACGGACTACGAGAAATAGATTTATCGGTAAGTAAAATCTTATTTTTTACACTGCGGCATGCTCGAGGGAAGGGAGAAGGCACCACCCCACCGCCACTACTCCTCCGCCAGCATCACTGCCGAGCCGGTCAGTGTTCCGGCGGCAATGAGCAGTAGGCAGCCACCAGCAACAACAGTCAGGAAGCTGTTACTCCCGGTAGCAGTAGCGTCAAGCTGCAATTCAGCCAGCGGCACGATGATCCGGGAGACAGTGGCAGCACAGGGAAGCAGTACCCCCTCCAATCGCAGCACCAACTAGGAGACTGAGGCAGCAACCTGCCCCCAGCAGCAGCACGACCCTGATGATAGGTAAGATGCATTTTGGTGTCACAAGAAGGTGGCCGGAGTAGTGGCTGGCTGTGGTCACACCCCGGGGAAAAGTGATAGTGATTTCAGTGTTCCCTTGCGCGGGGATTGGATGTGTAGATGCATGGAGGCTATGTATGTATAGATGTGAGCGGCAGTGTGCGGATGTATGAGAGCGGCAGTGTGCGGATGTATGAGAGCGGCAATGTACGGCTGTATAACTGCGTCGGTGTGCGGCTGTATGAGTGCGATGGTGTGCGGCTGTATGCGTGCGGCAGTGTGCGGCTGTAAGAGTGCGGCAGTGTGCGGCTGTAAGAGTACGGCTGTAAGAGTATGGCTGTAAGAGTACGGCTGTAAGAGTACGGCTGTAAGAGTACGGCTGTAAGAGTGCGGCTGTAAGAGTGCGGGGTTGTACGGATGTATGAGAGCGGGGTTGTACGTATGTATGAGAGCGGGGTTGTACGTATGTATGAGAGCGGCAGTGTATGGATGTATGAGAGCAACAGTGTACAGTTGTGTGAGAGCGGCAGTGTGCGGATGTATGAGAGTGGCGGTGTACGGATGTATGAGAGCGGAAGTGTATGGATGGCAGCGTCATAGGGAGGGATGTCTGAATGCTGTTATAGGGTTCCTAATACAAAATGCCACGTTGGGCTTGATGGGCAGGTAGTGCGGCAAGCACACCCAAATTGGCATCTGACGTCGCCCGCAGTCCACACTGTTGTGAGGAGTCAGAGTTAATTTTGACTGTGTAGTGTACTCACAGAGGACCTACCGCCCGTCCACTCCTCGCATCTGAGCAGCAGGTCAGGCTCTTATTTTCTTTTTAATCAGGAGAGGCCGAGGGAACTGTGAGCAGGGGGGCAGAGCTACATGGGACCCAGAGGGGCTGCTGTGCTGTCAGAGAGGGAGAGGAAGAGAGAGATGAAGCTACTGCAGATCCCCAGCTGATTGTTAGGTGCCGGGTTGAAGGGTGATGTGATCACCCTTCTCCCTCGCTGCCGCTGGGGACCGCATCTAGGCTTCCTCCATCGAGGGCATGCGGCGCAGCAGTGGGCAGCGTGTAATGAGTTTGTCTGACTCATTATACTGCTGCCTGTTGTGGACACCTCCGTCCGTACGGACTGGTGTACATGCCCAGCACAGAGGTGACAGTGTTGGTGGAAGTGCTGCCCAGTTCTGACCCTGCAGGCCTCCCTGATCTGACTGCTGCTGCTGCGGCCCGAAACCCCTGCCGGTCCCCTCCATAGACTTCTGCCTGTCCAGCGCTGAGGTACTAGGGGTAGCCCAGCTGCGGGAAGGGTATGTCTCTGGCTTTCTCTCCGGCAGGGGAAGGTGACAGCGGCGGAGGAAGTGCTGCCCACCTCAGACACTGCAGGCCTCCCCGATCCAGCTGCGGCCACAGCTGATGCTGCCAGAACCCCCTGCTGGTCTCCTTTGTTGACTGCCGCATGGCCAGTGCTGAAGTACTGGGGGTAGGCCAGCTACGGGAAGAGTGTCTCTGCCTCGGGCTCTCTCTCTCTGTCAGGGGAAGGAAGGGCTGATTCTCTGGCACAACAGGGAGGGCTAGGCTGCAGGAACACAGCACTGGAAGAAACAGGAGGCCGAACTCATGACCAAAAAGTGAGCAGTGCAGTGATCAGCCCCCTAGTCTTTCCCTCTCTCTGGGTGCAGAGCTGTATTCTACAGAGAGAGCTGGGATGGGAAGAAGGGGAACGGCACCTGACACACACATACACGCGCAACACCTGACACACACACATACACGTGCGGCACCTGACACACACACACACGTAGCATCAGACACAATAAAATAAACATGCAGCACCTGACCCACACATACACGCGCAACACCTGACACACACACATATACACGTGCGGCACCTGACACACACACGTACCATCAGACACAATAAAATAAACATGCAGCACCTGACACATGCATATACACGCAGCACCTGACACATGCATATACACGCAGCACCTGACACATGCATATACACGCAGCACCTGACACATGCATATACACGCAGCACCTGACACATGCATATACACGCACACCATCAGACACACACATACACACGCAGTGCCTTACTCACACACACATAGACACGTGCAGCACCTGAGGCACACACATAGACACGTGCAGCACCTGAGGCACACACATAGACACGTGCAGCACCTGAGGCACACACATGTACACGCGCAGCACCTGATGCACACTCATGTACACACGCAGCACCTAATGCACACTCATGTACACGCGCAGCACCTAATGCACACTCATGTACACGCGCAGCACCTGACGCACACTCATGTACACGCGCATCACCTGACACAGACATACGTATTCATGCACAGCACCAGACATACACTTGTACACACGCTGAGCACCTGATACTCACACACATATACACCCGCAACACCTGACACACACACACACGTGCGGCAGCTGACGCATACACACGCACCATCAGACACACTCATATATACACGCAGCACCTGACACACACATACACACAGGAGCTGACACACACATACACAGGCAGCACCTGACACACACACACATATACACGCGCAGCACCTGACACCACGCACTCACACGTACAAGCAATGCATTTCACGCCTACCTCCAGCCTCAGTTACAGGCTGCTGCCGCCTACCCCCCTCCCTGCATCAGCTGCAAAGGCAGCAAAATATTTTGACCAAAGTCTAAAGGCCCATACACATTAAACGATGTCGCTCTGTGAGCGACATCGTCTAATGTTTCCCCTCCCGGGCCGGCCGGCGGCCGACTGTACACACTGAGCGATATGACCGCTCATATCGCTCAGTGACGTCACGCCCCCGCCAGCCCTGCATGAAGGTCGTGGACGACAGTCCACATCCTTCCTGCATGCCCTACCGACAGCGACGATTGTTGCCGACCCGCGGGGCCGCGCATCGTTTGTCGCTGGCTGCATACACACTTAACGATAAAATGAGCGACGTCGCTCATTAAATCGTTAAGTGTGTACGGACCTTAAACAATTCGGTTTGGTTAATAAAATAATTTTGCACAGAACAGTGATGTTATACGAACATTTTCATTAAACATTTAAAAAATCAAATGTTTATTCTTACAGTGAAATTTTACATTTCTGAATAAAAAAAATAAATTTAAAAAAAGCGATGAAATTCCATAGACAAAAAACCTTACGGTTTCACATGTCCCATTAAGGCTTCTTAGACATGATCGAAATTTCAGAAACCTGTTGTAACTCTTCCACTCAAACTCCAAAAAGCAATGAAATTCCGATCATTAAGGCTGACGCCTTAATGGACGTGTTCCTTGCGCAATACAGATATGGTATGCCATCACAGCCTGTGGGTAAGTGCAGATTCAGCACTCTCACAGAGTGAGATTGCTGTCACTCACACAATGGTGGAGCTGCTAATTCACAGATTTGTGTGCTCATTGGAATACACACATGCAGTCTATGCAACTGAAGGTCTGAGCGGAAGACAAAGCTGCTCAGATGAGGTAAGAGTGTTATTGATTGGAGGGAGGAGAGCGGTGTGGATGGGGGAACAGAAGTGTGTGGATAGAGGGAACACTAAGCAGCACTAATGGGGGGGACAGAGAAACACAGGGGGTAATTCAGACCACAGCAGCAGCAGCAGTGATTGCAGTCTGAATTAGTTTGTGAGGTGCGCACGTGCAATGGCCGCACTGCGCGTGCGTACCCCAGGAGCCCAGTGAGATGCTATCACCCTGCCTGATTGATAGGCAGAGGTGGTTGCGGGGAAGGAGGGGGGCGTGCAAACAGCGTTAGAATGCCATTGGCAGGGCATGGTCTGCACAACAGAGGCGTTTCCGGACCACTGGGGGGTGGGCTGTGGCGGTTATCCCCCTGCCAAGAGCGCAGGATCCACTAAATTTACCTTCAGGATGTCACCCCATTCATGTAGCTAAGAGTGGTGTGGATAGGGGGTAGATTAAGCAGCAAGTATGGGAAGGGAGACAGAGCGGTGCAGATGGGGGAAATGGTGCAGATGGGTTGAAAACACTTGCATGGATGGGTAGAAAACTGGTGCAGATGGGAGAGAAGACAGTGTGCCATGTACTGGAGGAGGCAGAGTGACGTTGAAGAAGGAAACACTGAGCAGCACAGAGAGAAGGAAACGGTGGTACAGACAATGCACAGGTGGGGAGAGACAGATGGTACAGATAAGTTAGTACAGACTAGCACAGATGGGAGAACACAGCAGTAGGGATTGGGGAAGACCGGGCAGCATGGGGGTGTATAGGGGAAGTAAGTGTAGATGCATAGACCGTAGATGGGGTATTATAGTTTAGCAATTAACCAAGATGTTTGAGGGAGCTAAATGTGTATACTAAGTGAGATGGATGTATGGAGTTAGAAGGATGTTGTAACAAGGTGGCATTGTTGTGGTGACTGAATGGGATGGTTGTGGGCACTGTGTGGGATGGGAGCACCACAAAACTGCTCAGACCTTCAGTTGCATAGACTGCATGTGTGTATTCCAATGAGCACACAAATCTGTGAATTAGCAGCTCCACCATTGTGTGAGTGACAGCAATCTCACTCTGTGAGAGTGCTGAATCTGCACTTACCCACAGGCTGTGATGGCATACCATATCTGTATTGTGCAAGGAACACGTTCATTAAGGCGTCAGCCTTAATGATCGGAATTTCATTGCTTTTTGGAGTTTGAGTGGAAGAGTTACAACAGGTTTCTGAAATTTCGATCATGTCTAAGAAGCCTTAATGGGACATGTGAAACCGTAAGGTTTTTTGTCTATGGAATATATATATATATATATGTATCTATCTATCTATCTATCTATCTATCTATCTATCGTATGTGTGTGTATATATGTATCTATCATGTATGTATGTATGTATGTATCTATCTTGTATGTATGTGTTCTATCTATCTATCTATCTATCTATCTATCTATCTATCGTGTGTGTGATATATGTATGTATCTATCATGTATGTGTTATATGTATGTATCACACCTTCCTCTATACATACATATACATACATACATACATACATACATACATACACCTATATATGTACGTACACTGACATACACACACCAACATCTATACATAAACACGCTGACCCCTAAACGTACACCAACGTACCCACATGTGAATCTATACATACATGTGCTGACACCTGGACATACACTGATGTACCCACACCTAACATCTATACATACACATGTTACAACTGGACGTATACAGACGTACCCACATTTGCATCCATGCATATATAGATGTAGGTGTGTGTACGTCAGTGTACGTCCTGGTGTCAACGCGTGTATGTATAGATGCAGGTGTGGGTACGTCTGTGTATGTCCAGGTGTCAGAATGTGTATGTATAGATGCAGGTGTGGGAACGTCAGTGTAGGTTCAGGTGTCAGCGCGTGTATGTATAGATGCAGGTGCTTGTATGTCCAGATGTCAGTGCATGTATGTATAGATGCAAGTGTGGGTACGTCGGTGTATGTCCATTTGTCAGCGCGTGTATATATAGATGCAGGTGCTTGTATGTTGGTGTATGTCCAGGTGTCAGCATGTGTATGTATAGATGCAGGTGTGGGAATGTTGGTGTATGTCCAGGTGTCAGGGCGTGTATGTATGGATATTAGGTGTGGGTACATCAGTGTATGTCCAGGTGTTAGCGCATGTATGTATAGATGCAGGATAATAATCGCACAGCGTGCCCCCCGCCAACCACAAACCTCCCCCACCCCCCTGTATGACATAAACACCGCTAATTCCACTTACACACAATAATTTCAGTTTGCGACCAGGAGCCGGCAATGTATGTGCACCCAAATGAAGCCACTGTACATGCCCTGCAGGCTGCTATGTACTGCACAGGTGCAACAAATTTAAATGCCCTATCTTTAAAATGGGGCATATTTTACTAAATTAAAAAAACCTGTAACTTTCTGTAAAACCTTAACCCCAAAAGGCACTACACTAACATCGGGGTGTAGAGTTGGATGTTGATCCAAGGCACCAACAGGCTAAAGCTTTGACTGTTCCCAGGATGCCTTGCACCGCCTCCTCTATAACCCTGCCCAGTGGCGTAACTAGACCTTTGTGGGCCCCATAGCAAAATTCTGAATGGGCCCACCAGCACTCAACAAGAATGAGTGGCGTTTGGGGTCAGAAAAGTAGAGGGGAAGGGGTCTGACAGAGTAGGGGGCAGGACATGAATGAATAGAAACTGAGGTGTCCATTATATAAAGAAATACAGTATGTGTGTCTGTGTGTATATCACACACACACATATAAGGGAAATTCAAATGCCCTCAATTATTGCGCCCATTACACTCTGGTTTAGGTGCACAAAGCACCTAAACCTGAATAAAGTAATGGGCGCGATCGTGAAAAGACACCGTTTGGTTGCCCAAATGGGTCTCTTTGCACACATTTCAGCTTGTTTCCCCTGGGGGTAGCGAGCTGAAATAAACATGTCGCACCCGTTGGCAGCAACATTAGAATAGCTGCTGACGGGCACGATTGAGGGAGGAAAGGGACATTTGAATCCAGCCCATAGATGCAATGTGAATATGTAATTTGTACCTTCCTATCTTAAAATGTATTTCTCTAACGTCCTAGTGGATGCTGGGAACTCCGTAAGGACCATGGGGAATAGCGGGCTCCGAAGGAGGCTGGGCACTCTAGAAAGATCTTAGACTACCTGGTGTGCACTGGCTCCTCCCACTATGACCCTCCTCCAAGCCTCAGTTAGATTTCGTGCCCGGCCGAGGTTGGATGCACACTAGGGGCTCTCCTGAGCTCTTAGAAAGTTATAGTCTTAGAATTTGTTATTTTCAGTGAGACCTGCTGGCAACAGGCTCACTGCAGCGAGGGACTAAGGGGAGAAGAAGCGAACTCGCCTGCTTGCAGCCGGATTGGGCTTCTTAGGCTACTGGACACCATTAGCTCCAGAGGGATCGACCGCAGGCCCAGCCTTGATGTTCGGTCCCGGAGCCGCGCCGCCGTCCCCCTTACAGAGCCAGAAGCAAGAAGATGGTCCGGAAAATCGGCGGCATGAAGACTCTGTCTTCACCAAGGTAGCGCACAGCACTGCAGCTGTGCGCCATTGCTCCTCTCACACACTTCACACTCCGGTCACTGAGGGTGCAGGGCGCTGGGGGGGGGCGCCCTGAGGCAGCAATAAAAACACCTTGGCTGGCTAAAATACCTCAATATATGGCCCCAGGGGCTATATATGAGGTAAATACCCCTGCCAGAATTCCATAAAAAACGGGAGAATAGGCCGCGAAAAAGGGGCGGAGCCTATCTCCTCAGCACACTGGCGCCATTTTTCCCTCACAGTTCGGCTGGAAGGAAGCTCCCTGGCTCTTCCCTGCAATCTACATGTACCAGTAAGAGGGAAAAGAGAGGGGGGGCATTAAATTTGGCACTGTATACAGTATATTATATAAAAAGCAGCTATTAGGGACATAACTCAGTTAGTCCCTGTATATATATAGCGCTCTGGTGTGTGCTGGCATACTCTTACTCTGTCCCCCCAAAGGGCTTTTGTGGGTCCTGTCCTCGTTTAGAGCATTCCCTGTGTGTCTGCGGTGTGTCGGTACGGCTGTGTCGACATGTTGAATGAGGAGGCTTATATGGTGACAGAACAGAGGCCGATATATGTGATGTCGCCCCCTGTGGGGCCGACACCAGAGTGGATGGATAGGTGAAAGGTATTAACCGACAGTGTCAACTCCTTACATAAAAGGGTGGATGACGTAACAGCTGTGGGACAGCCGGCTTCGCAGCCCGCGCCTGCCCAGGCGTCTCAAAGGCCATCAGGGGCTCAAAAACGCCCGCTCTCTCAGATGGCAGACACAGATGTCGACACGGAGTCTGACTCCAGTGTCGACAAGGTGGAGACATATACACAATCCACTAGGAACATCCGTGACGTGATCCCGGCAATAAAAAATGTGTAATACATTTCTGACTTTAACCCAAGCACCTCTAAAAATGGGTTTTAGGTTTGGGGAGAAAAAACAGGCAGTGTTTTGTTCCCCCATCAGATGAATAAATGAAGTGTGTGAAAGCGTGGGTTCCCCCGTTAAGAAACTGGTAATTTATAAAAAGTTACTGATGGCGTACCCTTTCCCGCCAGGTGGATAAGTTACGCTGGGAGATATCCCCTAGGGTGGATAAGGCGCTCACACGTTTGTCAAAAAAGGTGGCACTGCCGTCTTAGGATACGGCCACTTTAATAGGTACCTGTTGATAAAAAACAGGAGGCTATCCTGAAGTCTGTATTTACACACTCAGGTACTAGACTGAGACCTGCAGATAGTGCTGCTGCAGCGTGGTCGGTGACCCTGTCAAACAGGGATACTAGTTGGCAAACATAAAAACATATTAAAGACGTCGTCTTATATATGGGGGATGCACAGAGGGATATTTTGCCGGCTGGCATCCAAAATAAATGTAATGTCCATTCTGTCTGGAGGGTATTAGAGACCTGTCACTGGACAGGTGATGCTGACTTAAAAAGCGCATAGAGAGCCTTATAAGGGTGAGGAATTATTTGGGGATAGTCTCTGGGACCTCGTATCCACAGCAACTGCTGGGAAGAAATAATTTTACCTCAGGTTTCCTCACAGACAAAGGTACAGTCCTTTCGGCTTCAGAAAAGCAAGCGGGTCAAATGGCGCTTCCTTTCTGTACAGAGACAAGGGTAGAGGGAAAAAAGCTGCACCAGTCAGCCTGTTCCCAGAATCAAGATTCTTCCCCCGCCTCCTGTGAGGCCACACCATGACGCGGGTGCTCCACAGGTGTAGCCAGGTACGGTGGGGGGCCGTCTAAAAAATTTCAGCAATTAGTGGGCTCGCTCACAGGTGGATCCCTGTTTCTTTCAAGTAGTATTTCAGGGGTACAAGCTGGAATTCGAGATGTCTCCCCCCAGCCGTTTCCTAAAATATGCCTTGCTGACAACTCCCTCAGGCAGGGAGGCTGTGCTAGAGGCAATTAATAAGCGGTATTCCCAGCAGGTAATACTCAAGGTGCCCCTACTTCAATAAGGACGGGGTTACTATTCCACACGGGTTGGGGTACCGAAACCGCATGGTTCGGTGTGACCCATTTTATATTTAAAATCCTTGAACAAAAAAATTCAAGTTCAAGATGGAATCGCTCAGGGCGGTTATTCCAAGCCTGGACGAGGGGGATTACATGGTATCCTGGGACATCAAGGATGCTTACCTGCATGTCCCCATTTACCATCCTCGCCAGGAGTACCTCAGATTTGTGGTACAGGATTACCATTACCAAGTCCAGACACTGCCGTTTGGACTGTACATGGCACCGAGGGTGTTTTATTAAGGTAATGGCCGAAATGTTGATACTCCTTCAAAAAAAAGGGAGTTGTAATTATCCCGTACTTGGACAATCTCGTTATAAGGGCGAGGTCCAAGGAGCAGTTGGTAGTCGGGGTAGCACTATTTTGGAAAGTGCTACAACAGCATGGTTGGATTCTAAACAGTCCAAAGTCACAGCTGGTTCCTATGACACGTCTACTGTTCCTGGGGATGGTTCTGGACATAAACCAGAAATAGTGTTTCTCCCGGAGGAGAAAGCCAAGGAGTTGTCATCTCTAGTCAGAGACCTCCTGAAGCCAAAATAGGTAGCGGTGCATCATTGCACGCGAGTCCTGGGAAAAATGGTAGCTTCCTACGAAGCAATCCCATTAGGCAGGTTCCATACAAGAACTTTTCAGAGGGACCTGTTGGACAAGTGGTCCGGATCGCATCTTCCGATGCATAGGCTGATAACCCTGTCTCCAAGGACCAGGGTATCTCTACTGTGGTGGCTGCAGAGTGCCCATCTTCAAGAGGGCCGCAGGTTCGGCATACAGGACTAGGTCCTAGTGACCATGGATTCCAGCCTTTGAGGCTGGGAGGCAGTCACACAGGGAAGAAATTTCCAGGGACTTTGGTCAAGTCAGGTTATTTCCCTACACATAAATATTCTGGACCTGAGGGCCATTTACAATGCCCTGAGGCCGGCAAGGCCTCTGCTTCAAAACCAGCCGGTACTGATCCAATCAGACAACATCACGGCAGTCGCCCATGTAAACCAACAGGGCGGCACAAGAAGCAGGATGGCGATGGCAGAAGCCACAAGGATTCTCCGATAGGCGGAAAATCATGTGTTAGCACTGTCAGCAGTGTTCATTCCCGGAGTGGACAACTGGGAAGCAGATCTTCTCAACAGACACGACCTCCACCCGGGAGAATGGGGACTTCCTCCAGAAGTCTTCCAATAGGATTGTACACCATTGGGAAAGGCCACAGGTGGACATGATGGCGTCCCGCCTCAACAAAAAGCTGTAAAAGATATTGCACCGGGTCAAGGGACCCTCAGGCGATAGCTATGGACGCTCTGGTAACACCGTGGGTGTACCAGTCGGTTTATGTGTTCTCCCCTCTGCCTCTCATACCAAAGGTACTGAGAATAATAAGAAGGCGAGGAGTAAGAACGATACTCGTGGATGGCCAAGAAGAGCTTGGTACCCAGAACTTCAAGAATTTATATCGGAGGACCCATGGCCTCTGCCACTCAGACAGGACCTGCGGCAGCAGGGGCCCTGTCTGTTCCAAGACTTACCGCGGCTGCGTTTGTCGGCATGGCGGTTGAACGCCGGATCCTGAAGGAAAAGGGCATTCCGGAGGAAGTCATTCCTACGCTTACTAAAGCCAGGAAAGAGTTTACAGCAACTCATTATCACCGCATATGGCGAAAATATGTTGCATGGTGTGAGGCCGAAAGGGCCCCAACAGAGGAATTTCAACTAGGTCGATTTCTGCATTTCCTGCAAGCAGGAGTGACTATGGGCCTTAAATTGGGTTCCATTAAGGTACAGATCTCGGCTCTGTCGATTTTCTTTCAAAAAGAACTAGCTTCAGTACCTGAAGTTCAGACATTTATAAAAGGAGTGCTGCAGAGTCAGCCCCCGTTTGTGCCTCCTGTGGCACCTTGGGATCTCAACGTGGTGTTGAGTTTCTTAAAATCACATTGGTTTGAACCACTAAAAACCGTGGATCTGAAATATCTCACGTGGAAGGTGGTTATGTTATTGGCCTTGGCTTCTGCCAGGCGAGTATCAAAGTTGGCGGCTTTGTCTTGTAAAAGCCCTTATTTGATTTTCCATATGGATAGGGCAGAATTGAGGACTCGTCCCCAGTTTCTCCCAAAGGTGGTGTCAGCGTTTCACCTGAACCAGCCTATTGTGGTGCCTAGGCTACTAGGGACTTGGAGGACTCCAAGTTGCTAGACGTTGCCAGGGCACTGAAAATATATGTTTCCAGAATGGCTAGAGTCAGAAAATCTGACTCGCTGTTTATCCTATATGCACCTAACAAGCTGGGTGCTCCTGCTTCTAAGCAGACTATTGCTCGTTGGATTTGTAGTACAATTCAGCTTGCACATACTGTGGCAGGCCTGCCACAGCCAAAATCTGTCAATGCCCATTCCACAAGGAAGGTGGGCTCATCTTGGGCGGCTGCCCGAGGGGTCTCGGCTTTACAACTTTGCAGAGCAGCTACTTGGTCAGGGGCAAACACGTTTGCAAAATTCTACAAATTTGATACCCTGGCTGAGGAGGACCTGGAGTTCTCTCATTCAGTGCTGCAGAGTCATCCGCACTCTCCCGCCCGTTTGGGAGCTTTGGTATAATCCCCATGGTCCTTACGGAGTTCCCAGCATCCACTAGGACGTTAGAGAAAATAAGAATTTACTCACCGGTAATTCTATTTCTCGTAGTCCGTAGTGGATGCTGGGCGCCCATCCCAAGTGCGGTTTATCTGCAATACTTGTACATAGTTATTGTTAACTAAATCGGGTTATTGTTGAGCCATCTGTTGAGAGGCTCTATTGTTTCATACTGTTAACTGTGTTTCATATCACGAGTTGTACGGTGTGATTGGTGTGGCTGGTATGAGTCTTACCCGGGATTCAAAATCCTTCCTTATTGTGTACGCTCGTCCGGGCACAGTACCTAACTGAGGCTTGGAGGAGGGTCATAGTGGGAGGAGCCAGTGC
The DNA here is from genome assembly GCF_028390025.1 of Pseudophryne corroboree. Taxonomy (NCBI): domain Eukaryota; kingdom Metazoa; phylum Chordata; class Amphibia; order Anura; family Myobatrachidae; genus Pseudophryne; species Pseudophryne corroboree. Next base: position 336,370 of record NW_026970030.1, read on the forward strand.
ACACCAGGTAGTCTAAGATCTTTCTAGAGCGCCCAGCCTCCTTCGGAGCCCGCTATTCCCCATGGTCCTTACGGAGTTCCCAGCATCCACTACGGACTACGAGAAATAGAATTACCGGTGAGTAAATTCTTATTATAGTAGTGTATACACTAGAGGTCTTTCCGAACCCCCTAATCCTAACATTGTAATTTGCTTTAGGGCGCACCTCCAATTAGTCTAGTGTTTCGTATTTTCACATTAAATACTTTCTTGCATTGGTTGGTTAAAGATTAGATCGTATATTTTTCTAGATATAGCTGTGCATAGTCTACAAGGCTACATGCTTCTCCCCTAACTAGAGATGTGCAGCGGGCATTTTTCGTGTTTCATGTTTTGGTTTTGGTTTCGGATCCGCAGTTGTGTTTTGGATACGGACGCGTTTTGGCAAAACCACCCTTTTGGGTTTTGGATTCGGGTGATTTTTTTTTAAAACCTCAAACAGCTAAAATCATAGAATTTGGGGGTAATTTTGATCCTATAGTATTAAGCTCAATAACCATAATTTCTACTCCTTTCCAGTAGAGATGAGCGGGTTCGGTTTCTTTGAATCCGAACCCGCACGAACTTCACTTTTTTTTTCACGGGTCCGAGCGACTCGGATCTTCCCGCCTTGCTCGGTTAACCCGAGCGCGCCCGAACGTCATCATGACGCTGTCGGATTCTCGCGAGACTCGGATTCTATATAAGGAGCCGCGCGTCGCCGCCATTTTCACACGTGCATTGAGATTGATAGGGAGAGGACGTGGCTGGCGTCCTCTCCATTAGAATAGATTAGAAGAGAGAGAGAGAGAGAGAGAGATTGTGCAGACAGAGTTTACCACAGTGACCAGTGCAGTTGTTGTTAAGTTAACTTTTATTTAATATATCCGTTCTCTGCTATATCCGTTCTCTGCCTGAAAAAAACGATACACAGCAGTCACACAGTGTGACTCAGTCTGTGTGCACTCAGCTCAGCCCAGTGTGCTGCACATCAATGTATAAAAGCTTATAATAATTGTGGGGGAGACTGGGGAGCACTGCAGGTTGTTATAGCAGGAGCCAGGAGTACATAATATTATATTAATTTAAAATTAAACAGTGCACACTTCTGCTGCAGGAGTGCCACTGCCAGTGTGACTAGTGGTGACCAGTGCCTGACCACCAGTATAGTAGTATATTGTTGTATACTATCTCTTTATCAACCAGTCTATATTAGCAGCAGACACAGTACAGTGCGGTAGTTCACGGCTGTGGCTACCTCTGTGTCGGCAGTCGGCAGGCAGTCCGTCCATCCATAATTGTATTATTATAATATATACCACCTAACCGTGGTTTTTTTTTCATTCTTTATACCGTCATAGTGTCATACTAGTTGTTACGAGTATACTACTATCTCTTTATCAACCAGTGTACAGTGCGGTAGTTCACGGCTGTGGCTACCTCTGTGTCGGCAGTCGGCAGGCAGTCCGTCCATCCATAATTGTATTATAATATATACCACCTAACCGTGGTTTTTTTTTCATTCTTTATACCGTCATAGTCAGTCATACTAGTTGTTACGAGTATACTACTATCTCTTTATCAACCAGTGTACAGTGCGGTAGTTCACGGCTGTGGCTACCTCTGTGTCGGCAGTCGGCAGGCAGTCCGTCCATCCATAATTGTATTATAATATATACCACCTAACCGTGGTTTTTTTTTCATTCTTTATACCGTCATAGTCAGTCATACTAGTTGTTACGAGTATACTACTATCTCTTTATCAACCAGTGTACAGTGCGGTAGTTCACGGCTGTGGCTACCTCTGTGTCGGCAGTCGGCAGGCAGTCCGTCCATCCATAATTGTATTACAATATATACCACCTAACCGTGGTTTTTTTTTCATTCTTTATACCGTCATAGTCAGTCATACTAGTTGTTACGAGTATACTACTATCTCTTTATCAACCAGTGTACAGTGCGGTAGTTCACGGCTGTGGCTACCTCTGTGTCGGAACTCGGCAGGCAGTCCGTCCATCCATAATTGTATTATTATAATATATACCACCTAACCGTGGTTTTTTTTTCATTCTTTATACCGTCATAGTGTCATACTAGTTGTTACGAGTATACTACTATCTCTTTATCAACCAGTGTACAGTGCGGTAGTTCACGGCTGTGGCTACCTCTGTGTCGGCAGTCGGCAGGCAGTCCGTCCATCCATAATTGTATTATAATATATACCACCTAACCGTGGTTTTTTTTTCATTCTTTATACCGTCATAGTCAGTCATACTAGTTGTTACGAGTATACTACTATCTCTTTATCAACCAGTGTACAGTGCGGTAGTTCACGGCTGTGGCTACCTCTGTGTCGGAACTCGGCAGGCAGTCCGTCCATCCATAATTGTATTACAATATATACCACCTAACCGTGGTTTTTTTTTCATTCTTTATACCGTCATAGTCAGTCATACTAGTTGTTACGAGTATACTACTATCTCTTTATCAACCAGTGTACAGTGCGGTAGTTCACGGCTGTGGCTACCTCTGTGTCGGCACTCGGCAGGCAGTCCGTCCATCCATAATTGTATTACAATATATACCACCTAACCGTGGTTTTTTTATACCACCTAACCGTGGCAGTCCGTCCATAATTGTATACTAGTATCCAATCCATCCATCTCCATTGTTTACCTGAGGTGCCTTTTAGTTCTGCCTATAAAATATGGAGAACAAAAAAGTTGAGGTTCCAAAATTAGGGAAAGATCAAGATCCACTTCCACCTCGTGCTGAAGCTGCTGCCACTAGTCATGGCCGAGACGATGAAATGCCAGCAACGTCGTCTGCCAAGGCCGATGCCCAATGTCATAGTACAGAGCATGTCAAATCCAAAACACCAAATATCAGAAAAAAAAGGACTCCAAAACCTAAAATAAAATTGTCGGAGGAGAAGCGTAAACTTGCCAATATGCCATTTACCAGACGGAGTGGCAAGGAACGGCTGAGGCCCTGGCCTATGTTCATGGCTAGTGGTTCAGCTTCACATGAGGATGGAAGCACTCAGCCTCTCGCTAGAAAACTGAAAAGACTCAAGCTGGCAAAAGCACCGCAAAGAACTGTGCGTTCTTTGAAATCCCAAATCCACAAGGAGAGTCCAATTGTGTCGGTTGCGATGCCTGACCTTCCCAACACTGGACGTGAAGAGCATGCGCCTTCCACTATTTGCATGCCCCCTGCAAGTGCTGGAAGGAGCACCCGCAGTCCAGTTCCTGATAGTCAGATTGAAGATGTCAGTGTTGAAGTACACCAGGATGAGGAGGATATGGGTGTTGCTGGCGCTGGGGAGGAAATTGACCAGAAGGATTCTGATGGTGAGGTGGTTTGTTTAAGTCAGGCACCCGGGGAGACACCTGTTGTCCGTGGGAGGAATATGGCCGTTGACATGCCAGGTGAAAATACCAAAAAAATCAGCTCTTCGGTGTGGAGGTATTTCACCAGAAATGCGGACAACAGGTGTCAAGCCGTGTGTTCCCTTTGTCAAGCTGTAATAAGTAGGGGTAAGGACGTTAACCACCTCGGAACATCCTCCCTTATACGTCACCTGCAGCGCATTCATAATAAGTCAGTGACAAGTTCAAAAACTTTGGGTGACAGCGGAAGCAGTCCACTGACCAGTAAATCCCTTCCTCTTGTAACCAAGCTCACGCAAACCACCCCACCAACTCCCTCAGTGTCAATTTCCTCCTTCCCCAGGAATGCCAATAGTCCTGCAGGCCATGTCACTGGCAAGTCTGACGAGTCCTCTCCTGCCTGGGATTCCTCCGATGCATCCTTGCGTGTAACGCCTACTGCTGCTGGCGCTGCTGTTGTTGCCGCTGGGAGTCGATGGTCATCCCAGAGGGGAAGTCGTAAGCCCACTTGTACTACTTCCAGTAAGCAATTGACTGTTCAACAGTCCTTTGCGAGGAAGATGAAATATCACAGCAGTCATCCTACTGCAAAGCGGATAACTGAGTCCTTGACAACTATGTTGGTGTTAGACGTGCGTCCGGTATCCGCCGTTAGTTCACAGGGAACTAGACAATTTATTGAGGCAGTGTGCCCCCGTTACCAAATACCATCTAGGTTCCACTTCTCTAGGCAGGCGATACCGAGAATGTACACGGACGTCAGAAAAAGACTCACCAGTGTCCTAAAAAATGCAGTTGTACCCAATGTCCACTTAACCACGGACATGTGGACAAGTGGAGCAGGGCAGGGTCAGGACTATATGACTGTGACAGCCCACTGGGTAGATGTATGGACTCCCGCCGCAAGAACAGCAGCGGCGGCACCAGTAGCAGCATCTCGCAAACGCCAACTCTTTCCTAGGCAGGCTACGCTTTGTATCACCGCTTTCCAGAATACGCACACAGCTGAAAACCTCTTACGGCAACTGAGGAAGATCATCGCGGAATGGCTTACCCCAATTGGACTCTCCTGTGGATTTGTGGCATCGGACAACGCCAGCAATATTGTGTGTGCATTAAATATGGGCAAATTCCAGCACGTCCCATGTTTTGCACATACCTTGAATTTGGTGGTGCAGAATTTTTTAAAAAACGACAGGGGCGTGCAAGAGATGCTGTCGGTGGCCAGAAAAATTGCGGGACACTTTCGGCGTACAGGCACCACGTATAGAAGACTGGAGCACCACCAAAAACTACTGAACCTGCCCTGCCATCATCTGAAGCAAGAAGTGGTAACGAGGTGGAATTCAACCCTCTATATGCTTCAGAGGTTGGAGGAGCAGCAAAAGGCCATTCAAGCCTATACAATTGAGCACGATATAGGAGATGGAATGCACCTGTCTCAAGTGCAGTGGAGAATGATTTCAACGTTGTGCAAGGTTCTGATGCCCTTTGAACTTGCCACACGTGAAGTCAGTTCAGACACTGCCAGCCTGAGTCAGGTCATTCCCCTCATCAGGCTTTTGCAGAAGAAGCTGGAGGCATTGAAGAAGGAGCTAACACGGAGCGATTCCGCTAGGCATGTGGGACTTGTGGATGCAGCCCTTAATTCGCTTAACAAGGATTCACGGGTGGTCAATCTGTTGAAATCAGAGCACTACATTTTGGCCACCGTGCTCGATCCTAGATTTAAAGCCTACCTTGGATCTCTCTTTCCGGCAGACACAGGTCTGCTGGGGTTGAAAGACCTGCTGGTGACAAAATTGTCAAGTCAAGCGGAACGCGACCTGTCAACATCTCCTCCTTCACATTCTCCCGCAACTGGGGGTGCGAGGAAAAGGCTCAGAATTCCGAGCCCACCCGCTGGCGGTGATGCAGGGCAGTCTGGAGCGACTGCTGATGCTGACATCTGGTCCGGACTGAAGGACCTGACAACGATTACGGACATGTCGTCTACTGTCACTGCATATGATTCTCTCAACATTGATAGAATGGTGGAGGATTATATGAGTGACCGCATCCAAGTAGGCACGTCACACAGTCCGTACTTATACTGGCAGGAAAAAGAGGCAATTTGGAGGCCCTTGCACAAACTGGCTTTATTCTACCTAAGTTGCCCTCCCACAAGTGTGTACTCCGAAAGAGTGTTTAGTGCCGCCTCTCACCTTGTCAGCAATCGGCGTACGAGGTTACATCCAGAAAATGTGGAGAAGATGATGTTCATTAAAATGAATTATAATCAATTCCTCCGCGGAGACATTGACCAGCAGCAATTGCCTCCACAAAGTACACAGGGAGCTGAGATGGTGGATTCCAGTGGGGACGAATTGATAATCTGTGAGGAGGGGGATGTACACGGTGATATATCGGAGGGTGAAGATGAGGTGGACATCTTGCCTCTGTAGAGCCAGTTTGTGCAAGGAGAGATTAATTGCTTCTTTTTTGGGGGGGGTCCAAACCAACCCGTCATATCAGTCACAGTCGTGTGGCAGACCCTGTCACTGAAATGATGGGTTGGTTAAAGTGTGCATGTCCTGTTTTGTTTATACAACATAAGGGTGGGTGGGAGGGCCCAAGGATAATTCCATCTTGCACCTCTTTTTTCTTTTCTTTTTCTTTGCATCATGTGCTGATTGGGGAGGGTTTTTTGGAAGGGACATCCTGCGTGACACTGCAGTGCCACTCCTAGATGGGCCCGGTGTTTGTGTCGGCCACTAGGGTCGCTAATCTTACTCACACAGCTACCTCATTGCGCCTCTTTTTTTCTTTGCGTCATGTGCTGTTTGGGGAGGGTTTTTTGGAAGGGACATCCTGCGTGACACTGCAGTGCCACTCCTAGATGGGCCCGGTGTTTGTGTCGGCCACTAGGGTCGCTAATCTTACTCACACAGTCAGCTACCTCATTGCGCCTCTTTTTTTCTTTGCGTCATGTGCTGTTTGGGGAGGGTTTTTTGGAAGGGCCATCCTGCGTGACACTGCAGTGCCACTCCTAGATGGGCCCGGTGTTTGTGTCGGCCACTAGGGTCGCTAATCTTACTCACACAGCTACCTCATTGCGCCTCTTTTTTTCTTTGCGTCATGTGCTGTTTGGGGAGGGTTTTTTGGAAGGGCCATCCTGCGTGACACTGCAGTGCCACTCCTAGATGGGCCCGGTGTTTGTGTCGGCCACTAGGGTCGCTAATCTTACTCACACAGCTACCTCATTGCGCCTCTTTTTTTCTTTGCGTCATGTGCTGTTTGGGGAGGGTTTTTTGGAAGGGACATCCTGCGTGACACTGCAGTGCCACTCCTAGATGGGCCCGGTGTTTGTGTCGGCCGCTAGGGTCGCTTATCTTACTCACACAGCGACCTCGGTGCAAATTTTAGGACTAAAAATAATATTGTGAGGTGTGAGGTATTCAGAATAGACTGAAAATGAGTGTAAATTATGGTTTTTGAGGTTAATAATACTTTGGGATCAAAATGACCCCCAAATTCTATGATTTAAGCTGTTTTTTAGTGTTTTTGGAAAAAAACACCCGAATCCAAAACACACCCGAATCCGACAAAAATAATTCGGTGAGGTTTTGCCAAAACGCGTTCGAACCCAAAACACGGCCGCGGAACCGAACCCAAAACCAAAACACAAAACCCGAAAAATTTCAGGCGCTCATCTCTACTTTCCAGTCTATTCTGAACACCTCACACCTCCCAATATTATTTTTAGTCCTAAAATTTGCACCAAGGTCCCTGGATGACTAAGCTAAGCGACCCAAGTGGGCAGCACAAACACCTGGCCCATCTAGGAGTGGCACTGCAGTGTCAGACAGGATGGCACTTAAAAAAATAGCCCCAAACAGCACATGATGCAAAGATAAATAAAAAAAGAGGCGCAAGATGAAATTGTAGTGTGTCTCTCCTGCTCAGTGTCAGTTCTCAGTAGTATCCTCATCAGTGCTCAGTATCACTGCTCATTGTCTTGTGCTGCATTGTGGTGCTCAGTATACTAGAGTACATTACTAATAGTCCAGTGCTGCATCTTGCTGCTCAGTGTCAGTTCTAGTATCCTCATCAGTGCTCAGTATCACTGCTCATTGTTTTGTGCTGCATTGTGGTGCTCAGTATACTACAGAACATTACTAATAGTCCAGTGCTGCATCTGGCTGCTCAGTGTCAGTTCTAGTAATCTCATCAGTGCTCCGTATCACTGCTCATTGTCTTGTGGTGCTCAGTATACTACAGTACATTACTAATACTCCAGTGTCTTGTGCCGCATATGGCTGCTGTAGGGTGCTGTGGTAGTGTCCTGTCACTGTGCATATGTCATCATTCCAGTCACAGTGACATACCCTCCAACTGTACCTTTTTAATAGGTACAGTACCTTTTTTTCATGGTCTGTACCTATTTTTGGCTCTCCAAACTTCCATTGAAAGTATAGGAAAAGGGGCGTGACCACGCCCCCTTTACCCATGACCACGCCCCTTTTTCTAATTTGTACCAATTTTTGTGTGTAAAATGTTGGAGGGTATGCAGTGATATCTGGTATCTATCTAGTGGTATCTAATTCCAGACATTACCACCGTCTAATTCCAGATATATTACTGGCATATAATTCCACACATTAAAAAATGGAGAACAAAAAGGTGGAGGGTAAAATAGGGAAAGATCAAGATCCACTTCCACCTAGTGCTGAAGCTGCTGCCACTAGTCAAGGCAGAAACAATTCAATGCCATCAACATTATGTAATGATTATACGATACATTATATATCATATCATTGTATGGTTGTAAAATACAACTTAAAAACTTTAATGAATAAATACATAAAGTAGCTTTTATGTAACCTTTTTAAACCTATTAGCATAGACCGAATCTCATCGTGTGTATAGGCCTTTAGTTCAACAACAGCATGGGACCAGTTAGTGTGTTTTGACCACTGCACAGCACCTGGTGTTATATAGTAAGCACCACTATGGCATAGTATACAGCATTATGGGCCTGATATGAGTGTGACCAGCGGTGATGTGGAATGCAGTAGGAGGTGCTGTTTAGTAAGCACCACTTCTATATTCACCATGCAGTATATTGTGTGAATATAGAAGTGTTGGCTGTGTTATATATTAGAGTAATTATTGCAGCTCCCAGCTAAAATTGCAACAATGTAATTTAGTGACAAGCTGCAGAGATTAACCCTTTCTGTGGCTGCTGCACAACCTCTATTCATATCGCTGAATTCAATTAGGGAGATGTTCTCACCCCGCGAGCAAGCGCAGGTATATGCCACACTTATGGTAACATTGGATTTACAGATATTTTCTTGCAGGGGTGTTTCTAAACAATTTGGCTTCAAATGCGTGCCCCCCGCCACCATTGGCATTAAAAATTGTGCCCCTCCCCCATATATATATATATATATATATATATATAAAAAAAAAACTATATTTGCGTGAGCGATCCGGACGGGATGGGGGGGGGGGGCGTGACCTCGCAAAAATGGGTATGGTCTCCATAAAATGGGCGTAGCCTTGCAGGCAAAGACTACCTTACACCCCAGTTCTTGACCCTGCACCAACAGACCTCGGCCACCACAGGGAAAAAAGTACAGTAATTTCCACCATGTTAAGCCCCACACATTAATGCCCTTTGGAACATATTATGTCACTCACCACAATATCTGTGATACACTATGCCCTACAGTAAAGCTTCTAATTACTTTTACAAAAACTGCTCAATGCCAAGAGTTTCACGTGCTGGGTGTCATGCTCATTGCCAGGGGTTTCACTCTCTGGGTGTCATGCTCATTGCCAGGGGGAACGCAGTAGGAGGTGTTATATAGTAAGCACCACTATGGCATAGTATATAGCATTATATATATTGTGAGCACTGGTGATGTTGAGTGCAGTAGAGCTGCTGCTGGGTAATTACAATTGACTACAACCACCAATATATTCTGCTGCACTATATATATGCAAAGCTAATTCTGCTGGGTAATTACAACTGACTACAACCACCAATATATTCTGCTGCACTATATATTTGCAAAGCTAATTCTGCTGGGTAATTACAATTGACTACAACCACCAATATATTCTGCTGCACTATATCTATATATGCAAAGCTAATTCTGCTGAGTAATTACAATTGACTACAACCACCAATATATTCTGCTGCACTATATCTATATATGCAAAGCTAATTCTGCTGGGTAATGCAAATTGAAACATTATTGCATAGTATGTGATTTTGAAGTACTTTTTTAAAGTTTTGAATGATATAGACCCAGTTTAATCTTTGTGGAATGCCTGGTTGTTGTTTTTAAGGTAATTTATTGCCTGGCATTTGAGGGGGTGGGGTGTGGTTACAGATTTCAATTATTGGTTTCACTTGTAATAGTCTTCTACTTAAGTCCAATGGTGTAGGCTGTGCAAAGCCATTTGGCTGTGCATTTATTGATCTAAGCGTGCATTTTTATCAAAGCGTGATAAAATTGACACATAACAGCAGTGTTCAATCAGCGTTCAATCGAAGTGAAAAAGAAGGAAAACAGAAGCACACCAATCTAACAAAACAAAGAAAACTGAAGAACTAATAACAAATGTGAGTCACTTACTCCTCAGATCACTCACCTCCTGATTGTTGCATCTGATTACATAGCACAGAACTACCTTACTTGGACATTTCATAAACCATCCATTTCACCTACAAATGCCTGTATCTGTATTATTGTAATTTTGTTTTTTAAGCACAGCTGCACCAATGCAATTTTACCTGCAAACACTTAAAACATCTAACATAATTACCATTGCTTCTTAAACCTCTCACAATCCTTTCATTTCTAACACTCCAAATACTTTTCTGCACCCACTTTATCTACGCTTTTGACTAATTTCATACTAAATCTACACCCCTTGAGCCTACACTGCTTTTCTCACCTGCATTTCTGCAATTCTTCTGCTCGGATTGCCTTACAGTCTCCTCTCCTACTTCCACTTTCCCTCAACCTATTTACCTACTTAACACTATGTCAAGGTTTTCTTATACTCCCCACATCACTCAGTGTCTACCTAATAATGTATCTTTAGCCTTCCCCCCTAGTCTCCTCCACCTCCTCCTCTCTCCCCTCCTCTGTCTCCCCTCCATCCCTCTGTTTCCTTCCCCCACCTTTCCTGTTACCCCACTTTCATTCACCTCTGCCCCATGGTCCTGCTACCCCACAACTCAGCCCTGCTCCCTCTCTCCCTTCCCTGTCACCTCCCCACACCCCCATCCACATCACACTGACCTCCCTCCCTGCCCACCTCCTGCAGTTTCCCCTCCTAGCTCAGGCACCCGTACCATCACTACTCTCTCATCATCCCTGCCCTCAAACTTAATCCCACCTCATCGCTACAGCAACCCTGAAAATCTAATTCACATCTCTCCCACAAACTCATACCCCCTATCCTGTGCCCTCTGGAATGCCAGATCTGTTTATAACAAACTGGTCCCTACTCATGACCTTTTCATTTCCAACTCCCTACACCTACTAGCCATTACTGAAACTTGGATTACGCCCTCTGACACTACTTCTGCTGCTGCTCTCTCTGCTGGGGGCCTTACATTCACACACACACCCCGACCTGGGGGTCGCCATGGGGGTGGTGTTGGGGTCCTTTTACCTTCTAGTTACTCCTACCAACTCATACCACCAGAACCATCCCTTATATTCTCTACATTTGAGGTCCACGCCATATGCCTCTTCCAACCAGTCCATCTTAGAGTAGCTGTCATTTACCGCCCCCCCTGGCACTGCTTCCAAATTAATCGACAACTTTGCTTCCTGGCTTCCTCACTTCCTCTCTTCTGACATTCCCACCATTATCCTAGGCGATTTCAACATCCCTATTGACATCCCCACACAATCCCCTGCCTCTAAACTCCTTAACCTCACCTCTTCACTTGGTCTCTCCCAGTGGACCTCCTCACCCTCCCATGTGAATGGGAGCTCACTGGATCTGGTCTTCACTCACCGCTGTGATATTTCTGATTTTTCCAACTCCCCATTTCCCCTCTCTGACCACCACCTGCTCTCCTTCAACCTATCTCTCTCGACTTCCCCATCTCTACCTCCTAAGGCTACCATCACTAAGCGTAACATTGAAGCTATTGACACCACATTCCTTTCCTCCCTGTTTGACTCACTTCTCTCTCCTATTCTCTCTCTCTCATGCCCTGAACAAGCCACTTCCACATACAATGCTTCCCTTACTTCTGCTCTTGACTCTGTTGCTCCACCAACCACTATTCACCCTCACAAATTAACACCTCAACCCTGGCACACCAAATGCACCAGATATCTGCAAAAATGCTCACGTACGGCTGAGCGACACTGGAGGAAATCACGCTCTAAGGCAGACTTCCTCCATTTCAAACTTATGCTCTCATCCTTCAGTGCTGCCCTTTCTCTTGCTAAACAGTCATACTTCAAGAACCTCATCTCCTCCCAGTCTTCCAACCCCCGGCGCCTCTTTGCCACTCTCAACTCACTCCTCTGCCCACCTCGTCTCCCTTCCTCACTCTCTGCTCTTGACTTTGCCACTTACTTCACATCCAAAATTGACTCCATACGTCAGGACATCACATCACACCAGACTATCAGTAACCAGCCTTCTCCCAACCCTTACGAACCCTCCCCATCCCTCGCACCAACTCTGTCATCTTTCTCCCATGCATCTGGAGAGGAAGTCATGGCCCTCATTCGTTCCTGTCCCCTCACCACCTCCCCACTTGACCCAATCCCCTCCCGCCTCCTTTGCCACCTCTCTTCTTCTGCTTTTTCCCATCTTTCCCACCTTCTTAATCTCTCCCTCTCATCAGGCACTGTCCCCTCTGCCTTCAAGCACGCTCTCATCTCTCCTATTCTTAAAAAACCTACCCTTGATCCAAACACTCTCTCCAACTACCGACCCATCTCTCTCCTCCCTTTTGCCTCCAAACTCCTTGAGCGTATTGTCTACAACCGCCTTACTTCCTTTCTTTCCTCACAATCACTGCTTGTCTGGCTTCCGTCCTCTCCACTCCACTGAAACTGCCCTTACAAAAGTATGCAATTACCTCCATGCTGCTAAATCTAAGGGACACTACTCTCTACTTATTCTACTTGATCTCTCTGCTGCTTTTGACACTGTGGACCATCCTCTCCTACTGCAAATCCTTCACTCCATTGGTCTGCGTAACACAGCCCTCTCTTGGTTGTCGTCCTACCTTTCTGACCGTTCATTCTCTGTCTCCTCTCATGACTCCACCTCCCCCTCACTTCCACTAACTGTAGGGGTACCCCAAGGTTCTGTCCTTGGTCCTCTTCTCTTCTCTCCTCTCTCTATACGTCCTCACTAGGTAAGCTCATTAGTTCTTTTGGTTTCCAATATCATCTCTATGCTGATGACACTCAAATCTATCTTTCCTCTCCAGACCTCTCCCCTACTCTCCTCACTCGTATCTCCAACTGTCTCTCTGCTATCACTTCCTGGATGTCCCAGCTCTTTCTTAAACTTAACATGTCTAAGACCGAGCTGATCATCTTCCCTCCCTCCCGCATAATCTCACCTCCTACAATCTCATTATCTATTGATGGCACTACTATCTCCTCTACCCCCCAAGTGCGCTGTCTTGGAGTAATCCTTGACTCCTCCCTCTCCTTCAAACCACACATTCAGCACCTCTCACAAACCTGCCGTTTTCATCTAAAAAATATTTCCAGGATCAGACCCTTTCTGACCCAGGATGCTTCTAAGACTCTTATCCACTCACTGGTCATCTCCAGACTGGACTGCTGTAATCTCTTCCTGACTGGCATTCCTGACAAATACCTCTCTCCACTCCCACTATCCTCAATGCTGCTTCCCGGCTCATTTTCCTCACCAAACGCACTACGTCCACCTCTCCTCTCTTACTAGTCCTTCACTGGCTCCCCTTCCCTTTCAGAATCCATTTCAAGCTTCTCACACTTGCTTACAAAGCCCTCACCCACTCCTCTCCCATCTACATCTCTGATCTTATCTCGCTTTACACTCCCACCCGTCCTCTTCGCTCTGCTAATGCACACCGACTCCTGCCTACGGATTACTTCCTCCCACTCCTACCTTCAAGATTTTTCACGTGCTGCACCACTTCTCTGGAATTCCCTACCTCTCCCCCTCAGACTCTCCACCTCTCTACAAAACTTCAAACGGGCTCTCAAGACCAACTTCTTCACCAAACCCAGCCAAATCTCATCCTAAACCTCTGTTCCACGCTCTCTATGTACCCCATCTGTCTCACCCCTGTCTGTCTACCCCTCCCTTTTAGAATGTAAGCTCTCACGAGCAGGGCCCTCTTCCCTCATGTGCTTACTCTTTTCTTACTTTAATAATCTTCAGCTGCACCAAATCCAGCAGTCTTCTACCACCTGATACTTATTCCAGTGTCATCTGCTGATGTAGCTATGTTTATTTACCCTGTACTTGTCCTATATTGTCATCAACTGTAAGTTGCTGTTTTCCTGTTTGATTATTTGTTTATGTACTCTGTAATTGGGCACTGCGGAACCCTTGTGGCGCCATATAAATAAAGGATAATAATAATAATAAATAATATAATATATAGCAGTACGGTACAGTAGGCCACTGCTCTACCTACCTCTGTGTCGTCAAGTATACTATCCATCCATACCTGTGGTGCATTTTAGAAAAAAACATGTCTCGGCAGAGCAATCTATAAATCCATAATTTTTCAGACAGCAACAGTGTGTATTGTAATAGTCACCCAATCCATCACTTTTTATAGGGTTACTTGCACCCACATGCTACAGCCTGTCTCAATAATTTTACTGTCACGCTGTGTGTGTTTGTGTTTTTATTTGGGTATTTTTTGTTGTTGTAGAACTACAGGTACCAGCAAGCCCATTATTTCCCCGCCTGCTGGTACTTGAGGTTCTCCAAGTACCAGCAAGCGGGGGAGGCTTGCTGGGCCTTGTAGTTCCACAACAAAAAAAACAATATTCTTTTTTTACACACATGGCTATCAGCCCGGCACCCACCACCCAGGGGTGCTGGGGACAGCCTCGGGCTTCACCTCTGGCCCTTGGGTGCCTCGAGGGGAGGAACCTCTTGATTTAAGGGGTCCCCACTCCTCCAGGGAACCCCGGCCAGGGGTGACTAGTTGGAGGGGTAATGCCAGGGACGCAGGGACCTACATAAAAGTGTCCCCGGCTGTGGCATTATCTCTCTGGCTAGTGGAGCCCGGTGCTGGTTTTAAAAATATGGGGGACCCCTACATCTTTTGTCCCACGTATTTTTGGAACCTGGACCGTTCTAAGAGCCCGGTGCTGGTTGTCTAAATACGGGGAACCCCTGTCCAATTTTTCCCCCCAGTATTTAAATAACCAGGACCGGCTCAAAGAGCCCGAGGCTGGTTATACTAAGGAGGGGGGACCTCACGCATTTTTTTTTAACCCATTCAGACCCTTCTCCTTTAAGTTAATGGAAGCCCTGGACAACAAAATTGCATTCATGTCCTCCTCCCTCACCCTTCCCAGTCCCAAACACTCATTTTTTTTTCTTTAAAAATGTATAATATATAACAAGAACAATGAGCAGGCAGGCAGCGGGCATTGGCGGCATCGGACTGAGATAGAAATTAGTGGTGGAGGCTGGGTCAGTTGATTGTGGGAGAGTTTGTAAGCCATTGGCGGTGGCAGCGGGTATCGGCTCAGAGGCAGTAGCGGGCATTGGCTAAGGGTCATCGGCAGGATTCGGCGGAAATTATGGCTGTAGTGCCTCACTAGCCACTGACCTCACCGCACGCCACTGTGGGACAGATGTAACATGCAGAGAGAGGTAGATTTGGGAGGGGGAATGTCCTAGCATAACTGTTAATTGCAGTGTAATACTGTAATTCAGCTGTGCAGCATTTGTGGCTAAATGTCAAAGAAGACAGTATTTACCCTGCATGCAAAATAATACATGTATTTGAACATACCTCCCAACTATACCAATTTTTGCAGGACAGTCACTTTTTTTGGGAATGTCCAGCTAACCCAAACCCCCCCCCCCCCCTGTGGGGGCCGCAGTGTCCCATAGTCATGGGGAAGGGGGGGGGGGGTGGAAGGCTCCCTGTAGCTTGTTGCTCTGCAAATATGCACATTGTGGGTAATTCAGACCTGATCGCTAGGGTGTGTTTTTTGCATCCCTGTAATCAGGTAGTTGCCGCCTACAGCGGAAGGGAAAATTTGCTGTGCAGGTGTGTGATCACATGTGCACAAGAGCTGCACAGCTCAGCACTTACTCAGCCATTGAGGTGACGTCACAAATCCTCCCACAAAACGCCGGGTCCCTCCAGTGTTTTTCCGGACACTCCCTAGAAACATTCAGTTGCCACCCACACAAACACCCTCTTCTTGTCAATCTTCTTGTGATCTCCGACCGTCGCACTTATGCATTGTGGCGCATACGCATGTGCAGTGCAGACCTGATTGCCCGCTGGGTGAAAATAAATTGAAGCGATCTGGTCTGAATAAGCCTCAATGTCTATTCACGGGAGACAGAGGGGCTGGGGCATGGCCAGCAGCTCACAGAGCACCTATAATGACAAAAATGGGAGACATGGCTCATGATCGCGATATACCTGCGAAGGTACGCCCTCTACTGATTGACAGGCAGAGGCATTCGCATTTTCTGCGGGGCACCCGGAGAAAATGTAGGCACACGCACAGGATGGACCCTGCGTATATGCCCCCATCCTCTTCATAGTTTTTGCGGTTGTAACGCGTATTACGATCCAAACTATGTCTTATATACACGAGCAGTGTGAAAATGGGGGTAATTCGATGGGGGTAATTCCAAGTTGATCGCAGCAGGAATTTTGTTTGCAGTTGGGCAAAACCATGTGTACTGCAGGGGAGGCAGATATAACATGTGCAGAAAGAGTTAGATTTGGGTGAGTTATTTTGTTTCTGTGCAGGGTAAATACTGACTGCTTTATTTTTACACTGCAAATTAGATTGCAGATTGAACACACCACACCCAAATCTAACTCTCTCTGCACATGTTAAATCTGCCTTCCCTGCAGTGCACATAGGTGGTCATTCCGAGTTGTTCGCTCTGTAATTTTCTTCGCATCGCAGCGATTTTCCGCTTAATGCGCATGTGCAATGTTCGCACTGCGACTGCGCCAAGTAAATTTGCTATGCAGTTAGGAATATTACTCACGGTTTTTTCATCGTTCTGGTGATCGTAATGTGATTGACAGGAAGTGGGTGTTTCTGGGCGGAAACAGACCGTTTTAGGGGCGTGTGGGAAAAAATGCTACCGTTTCTGGGAAAAACGCGGTAATGGCTGGAGAAACGGAGGAGTGTCTGGGCGAACGCTGGGTGTGTTTGTGACGTCAAACCAGGAACGACAAGCACTGAACTGATCGCACTGGCAGAGTAAGTCTCGAGCTACTCAGAAACTGCACAGAGATGTCTTATCGCAATATTGCAAATCTTTCGTTCGCAATTTTAAGATGCTAAGATTCACTCCCAGTAGGCGGCGGCTTAGCGTGTGCAATGCTGCTAAAAGCAGCTTGCGAGCGAACAACTCGGAATGAGGGCCATGGGGGGTAATTCTGAGTTGATCGCAGCAGGATTTTTGTTAGCAGTTGGGCAAAACCATGTGCACTGCATTTACGAACAGATGATTTTTTATATAAATTTTAAAATGTTAGTAAATGTGTGTTTTTTTTCAACCTGGAAGCCCAACATCGATTAAGATCGATCTTAAATAGACCCCTGGGTTTTAAGGATAACCATGGTTGAGTCCAATGGTTAATTCACATTGACCGAAGTTCTAATTAAGTCACCTGTGCTCAAGCATGATATCCTTAAAATCTGGATTGCAATGACAGCATTTGGGAACTATGCCTAAGGGTTTAATTTTTACATTTATCCACTGACAATAAATCTACCTACAATATCCCTGTAACGGTTATGATTACAGTATTTCACTAAATAATGTAATTTGCTGAACCTTCTGTAAAAAGAAATATTAAGATGCTGTAATTCCCAGATGCAGCAAATTTGTTAGCTAGTGGGCAAAACCATGTGCACTGCAGGGATGGGGGGGGCAGATATAACATTTGCAGAGAGATTTAGGTGGGTTATATTGTTTGTGTGCAGGGTAAATACTGGCTGTTTTGTTTTTACACTGCAATTTAGATTTCAGTTTGAACACACCGCACCAAAATCTAACTCTCTCTGCACATATTATACACCCCCCCCCCCTGCAGTGTACATGGTTTTAGCTAATAAATTTGCTGCTGTGATCAGATCTGAGTTAAGCCCTATGTATTTGGCACTGGCAAAGGATTAGAGGCCTTGCTGTAGAGCTCACACCTTTCTTATCATGCATTGTAATATTTCCTATGTCCTGATGTTGTGCTCTCTGCTCCATCCAAGTAAACAGCAATGTAGCGTGGCTATCAAAGAGCGTGAAGATTGCAGATTTCCTGGATTAATGCTAAAGAATGCTATTATAGAGGCTGCTGCTTTAATTCAAGTGTCACTGGGGTTAAATGGTGTTTTTACC
The DNA here is from genome assembly GCF_028390025.1 of Pseudophryne corroboree. Classification (NCBI taxonomy): domain Eukaryota; kingdom Metazoa; phylum Chordata; class Amphibia; order Anura; family Myobatrachidae; genus Pseudophryne; species Pseudophryne corroboree. The sequence goes on from NW_026970030.1 coordinate 354,381, forward strand.
TTAAAAACACAGGTAGAGTATACAGTACAGTGGTAGAGTGGGAGCATGTAGTGCTATTGATTACAGATTTGATGGAGCTTAAACATGGATAAGGTCCATAGCTATAAGAGTTTATCTTGTGTATCCTTTATTCTTAGTCATGGTCAGATAAGATTAGAAAATACCATTTAAGTGGAAATTTCCTGTTAGCTGTTTTAGCTAAATTGCACCAGTTAAAAAAAAAAAAAAAAAACTAAGCTGCTGTAATTCCTGGATGTTTCCTTACTGCATCAACAGGAAGTGACAAGAAACAATGTAATGTGGAACCGTACAGCAGAAGGGATTGCGGCTACCCCACAATAAGTGCAGCGGAATGTAAGAAGAGGAATTGTTGCTTTGACTGCAGCATTCCCGGGGTTAACTGGTGTTTCTTCAAGTCACAAGGTATGGAGCTGCTGTATAGTTACTCGCAAATCAGTAGTTGTATGATGCTCACACCTGTTAAGCTGGATACACACAGAATGCCCTACACAGGGGGTGAAATGAGCGCCCCCCCACCCCCCGTACGCTCAGTACACATCACGCTGTGCTGAGCGGGGGGAGAGATGTGTGCTGAACAGTTCGCTCAGCACACATCTCCCCAAAATCGGGCCGTGAATACGGACCTTTAAACTGGATCCACACTTAGATTATCTGTCCAATTTTTTTTTTCTAGTTGAAACAAAATTATGCTAATATGTGGCAGCAAATGACAATTGACCATTTGCTCACAAACACTGGAAAACATCCAAAAATGGTCATTTAGATAAATTGGTTAAATCCATTTCATTTAGCTAATTTATCCAAACTACCTTTATTGTATCTTTGTGGGTGAATGATGTGTGGGTCAGTGTTGAGGGTGGTGGAGGAGATGGGTAATAGGCACAGCAGGGTGTGGACAGTCAAATAGTGTGCTTAGAGGTTCAGAGTCATTGTATGAGACTCTGGCAACAGTGACTTGATGAGTCTGGTGTCCATAGGGTGGGACGCACTAACCTTTTTATGCTATTGAAATAGTTCTCCTGACCGACGCAGTTCCTTGCTCCGAGGTTGGTGTATTGTCCAGTTGCAGCGCCTCTCCACTGTGGTCACAGTGAGCTGTGTGGTGTTGCTGGCGCATGCCAATCTCCCCCCAACCTCCCTCTGGCATTTCAGACCTACGTACGCATGATGGGATCTTGTATGATATGCGCGTGTGCTGTAGAGATGAAAGTGGCGGTGAGGAGGCAGATCGTGAGATGGGGAAACTTTGTGGACTGTTAGCGAAGGGGAGCACTGGGCAATCTGAGTTGCAAAGAGGGCAGCAGAAGAGGTTATTGCATGTGCACTGGTGACAGGTCCATCCTTGGTGGCTAGCCTCAGTGGTAAAGGGGTACATGAGCTAGTGTCCCTTGGTCTGCCATGTACCATGGCCACCTCCCTACCTCCTATATATTCTCCCTAATCTGTCACTTTGTTACGGTCTGCTGCTGGCACTGGTGTATCGTCCTGCAGATGCCGTCTCCGCCCATTGATGTGACTTCCCCCAGAGTTAGCCACACAGAGTGACAGATCTGGGAAAATATATAGGAGATCATTACTTTCACTTGCAGCCTACCTTATTTTTTGCAGCCTAGCATGCTCCTGACCCCTTCTCTCACTAATACTTATACAACATTCATGAACTCATCTTAAGGTTTCTTTATTATTCAGTCACACTGTCTTGGATCCAAACCATTTCCTGTGGCATTGCAGTCAAACAATTGAGCTATTTACCCTTGCATAGAAAGGTATAATCTAAGCTAGAGAATTCTATTTGGAGCTCACCTTGTACTTTGTGAAGAAATAATCAGCATTGTGGCTGAGCAGATATATGGAGTGTGTGGCTGCACACTGCATTGATCTGCTGAGTTGCAATGCTAATAATATTTTTTTGCAAAGTACCAATAGCTTCATATAATGTTCACAATTTTTATGCAGGATCAAGTAGCTCAATGGGTAGGGTGTTTGATTAGAATTCAACAGGTTATAGGTTTGAATCCTGGGTATGGTAGTTTGAGGTGTTATTTAATAAAGTGTGTTTATATATTAGTCACACATGGCTTACTTGTACAAATGGCATGTCACCAGTTAGTGCTGACTGCTGATATGCCATTTGCACAAGCAAGCCATGTGTGACTGTATATGCATTTAAGGAGGGCCCCCCGGCAATACCACAAACCATTGAGTGTCAAGTATACTAGATATATCTTCATATCTCATGTGCTTTCTCTGAGACTAATCTTGTTATGCCCCTTCCCCACGAGGCATGCGCCTTTTGTCCATATTGCAAAAATTGTGGGGGGGGGGGGGGGGGGGGCATATAATTCTCTGTCACAGGGCACTAAAAAGTCTAGTTATGGCTCTGGTATGCATTATGTAATCTGGCAGACCATCTCTCCAACACTGGCTGATTGGAATAGAAATCCGGTTATCTATGTGAGCAAATGACCATCAACGATTTACTCTCAAACACTAGAAAATGGACAAAAATGGTCCCCTAAACAAATTGGTTAAATTTTGGGTTTAACCAATTTGTGTAATGACCATTTCTCTGACGTCCTAGTGGATGCTGGGACTCCGTAAGGACCATGGGGAATAGCGGCTCCGCAGGAGACAGGGCACAAGAATAAAAGCTTTAGGATCAGGTGGTGTGCACTGGCTCCTCCCCCTATGACCCTCCTCCAAGCCTCAGTTAGATTTTTGTGCCCGAACGAGAAGGGTGCAGGCTAGGTGGCTCTCCTGAGCTGCTTAGAATAAAAGTTTATTTTAGGTTTTTTATTTTCAGTGAGTCCTGCTGGCAACAGGCTCACTGCATCGTGGGACTAAGGGGAGAAGAAGCGAACTCACCTGCGTGCAGAGTGGATTGGGCTTCTTAGGCTACTGGACATTAGCTCCAGAGGGACGATCACAGGTTCAGCCTGGATGGGTCCCGGAGCCGCGCCGCCGGCCCCCTTACAGAGCCAGAAGAGCGAAGAGGTCCGGTGAAATCGGTGGCAGAAGACGGTCCTGTCTTCAGACTAAGGTAGCGCACAGCACCGCAGCTGTGCGCCATTGCTCTCAGCACACTTCACACTCCGGTCACTGAGGGTGCAGGGCGCTGGGGGGGGAGCGCCCTGAGACGCAATATAAACAGATAATACCTTAGGTTGGCAAAAGAATACATCACATATAGCTCCTGGGCTATATGGATGTATTTTAACCCCTGCCATTTTTACAGAAAAGAGCGGGAGATAAGGACGTCGTGAAGGGGCGGAGCCTATCTCCTCAGCACACAAGCGCCATTTTCCCTCACAGCTCCGCTGGAAGGACGGCTCCCTGACTCTCCCCTGCAGACCTGCTACAGAATCAGGGTAAAAAAGAGAAGGGGGGGCACTATTGGCAGCTAATAATAATAATAAACAGCAGCTATAAGGGAATAACACTTATATAAGGTTATCCCTGTATATATATATATAGCGCTTGGTGTGTGCTGGCAGACTCTCCCTCTGTCTCTCCAAAGGGCTAGTGGGGTCCTGTCCTCTATCAGAGCATTCCCGGTGTGTGTGCTGTGTGTCGGTACGTGTGTGTCGACATGTATGAGGAGGAAAATGATGTGGAGGCGGAGCAATTGCCTGGGTTAGTGATGTCACCCCCTAGGGAGTCGACACCTGACTGGATGATCGTATTTAAAGAATTAAGTGATAATGTCAGCACTTTGCAAAAAACTGTTGACGACATGAGACAGCCGGCAAATCAATTAGTGCCTGTCCAGGCGTCTCAGACAGATACTGAGTCTAGTGTCGACGGTGAGGAGACAAACGTAATGTCCAGTAGGGCCACACGTTACATGATCACGGCAATGAAGGAGGCATTGAACATTTCTGACACTACAAGTACCACAAAGAAGGGTATTATGTGGGGTGTGAAAAAACTACCAATAGTTTTTCCTGAGTCAGATGAATTAAATGAGGTGTGTGATAAAGCGTGGGTTTCCCCCGACAAAAAACTGCTAATTTCTAATAAATTATTGGCACTATATCCTTTCCCGTCAGAGGTTAGGACGCGTTGGGAAACACCCCCTAGGGTAGATAAGGCGCTCACACGTTTATCTAAACAAGTAGCGTTACCGTCTCCTGATACGGCCACCCTCAAAGAACCAGCTGATAGAAGGCTGGAAAATATCCTAAAAAGTATATACACACATACTGGTGTTATACTGCGACCAGCAATCCCTTCAGCCTGGATGTGCAGTGCTGGAGTCGCGTGGTCGGATTCCCTGACTGAAAATATTGATACCCTGGATAGGGACAATATATTGTTAACTATAGAGCATTTGAAGGATGCATTACTATATATGCGTGATGCACAGAGGGATATTTGCACCCTGGCATCAAGAGTAAGTGCTATGTCCATTTCTGCCAGAAGAGCGTTATGGACGCGACAGTGGTCAGGGGATGCGGATTCCAAACGACATATGGAAGTATTGCCGTATAAAGGGGAGGAGTTATTTGGGGCTGGTCTATCGGACCTGGTGGCCACGGCAATGGCTGGAAAGTCCACCTTTTTACCCCAGGTCACTTCACATCAGCAGAAAAAGACACCGTCTTTTCAAACTCAGTCCTTTCGTTCCCATAAGTACAAGCGAGCAAAAGGCCACTCTTTTCTGCCCCGGGGCAGAGGAAGAGGAAAAAGACTGCACCATGCAGCCGCTTCCCAGGAGCAGAAGCCCTCCCCTGCTTCTGCCAAGTCTTCAGCATGACGCTGGGGCTTTACAAGCAGACTCAGACATGGTGGGGGCCCGTCTCAAGAATTTCAACGCGCAGTGGGCTCACTCGCAAGTGGACCCCTGGATTCTACAGGTAGTATCGCAGGGGTACAAACTGGAATTCGAGGCGTTTCCCCCTCGCCGGTTCCTGAAGTCTGCTCTACCAAAGTCTCCCTCCGACAGGGAGGCAGTTTTGGAAGCCATTCACAAGCTGTATTCCCAGCAGGTGATAATCAAGGTACCCCTCCTACAACAGGGAAAGGGGTATTATTCCACGCTGTTTGTGGTACCGAAGCCGGACGGCTCGGTGAGACCAATTTTAAATCTGAAATCCTTGAACACTTACATAAAAAGGTTCAAATTCAAGATGGAGTCACTCAGAGCGGTGATAGCGAACCTGGAAGAAGGGGACTATATGGTGTCTCTGGACATCAAAGATGCTTATCTCCACGTCCCAATCTACCCTTCTCACCAAGGGTACCTCAGGTTTGTAGTACAAAACTGTCATTATCAGTTTCAGACGCTGCCGTTTGGGTTGTCCACGGCACCTCGGGTCTTTACCAAGGTAATGGCCGAAATGATGATTCTTCTTCGAAGAAAAGGCATCTTAATTATCCCTTACTTGGACGATCTCCTGATAAGGGCAAGGTCCAGGGAACAGTTAGAAGTCGGAGTAGCACTATCTCAGGTAGTGTTACGTCAGCACGGGTGGATCCTAAATATTCCAAAATCGCAGCTGATTCCAACGACACGTCTACTGTTCCTAGGAATGATTCTGGACACAGTCCAGAAGAAGGTGTTTCTCCCGGAGGAGAAGGCCAGGGAGTTATCCGAGCTAGTCAGGAACCTCCTAAAACCAGGCCAGGTGTCAGTGCATCAGGGAAGAAATTTCCAGGGCTTGTGGTCAAGCATGGAAACATCTCTTCATATAAACATTCTGGAACTAAGGGCCATTTACAATGCCCTACGTCAAGCGAAACCCCTGCTTCAGGGTCAGGCGGTATTGATCCAATCGGACAACAACACGTCAGTCGCCCACGTAAACAGACAGGGCGGCACGAGAAGCAGGAGGGCAATGGCAGAAGCTGCAAGGATTCTTCGCTGGGCGGAAAATCATGTGATAGCACTGTCAGCAGTGTTCATTCCGGGAGTGGACAACTGGGAAGCAGACTTCCTCAGCAGACACGACCTCCACCCGGGAGAGTGGGGACTTCACCCAGAAGTCTTCCACCTGATAGTAAACCGTTGGGAAAAACAAAAGGTGGACATGATGGCGTCCCGTCTAAACAAAAAACTAGACAGATATTGCGCCAGGTCAAGGGACCCTCAGGCAATAGCGGTGGACGCTCTGGTAACGCCGTGGGTGTACCAGTCAGTGTATGTGTTCCCTCCTCTGCCTCTCATACCAAAAGTACTGAGAATCATAAGAAGGAGAGGAGTAAGAACTATACTCGTGGTTCCGGATTGGCCAAGAAGGACTTGGTACCCGGAACTTCAAGAGATGCTCACGGACGAACCGTGGCCTCTACCTCTAAGAAAGGACCTGCTCCAGCAGGGGCCTTGTCTGTTCCAAGACTTACCGCGGCTGCGTTTGACGGCATGGCGGTTGAACGCCGGATCCTGAAGGAAAAAGGCATTCCAGATGAAGTCATCCCTACCCTGGTCAAGGCCAGGAAGGACGTAACCGCAAAACATTATCACCGCATTTGGCGAATATATGTTGCGGGGTGTGAGGCCAAGAAGGCCCCTACAGAGGAATTTCAACTGGGTCGTTTCCTCCATTTCCTGCAAACAGGACTATCTATGGGCCTAAAATTAGGGTCCATTAAGGTTCAAATTTCGGCCCTGTCGATTTTCTTCCAGAAAGAACTGGCTTCAGTGCCTGAAGTTCAGACATTTGTAAAAGGGGTACTGCATATACAGCCTCCTTTTGTGCCTCCAGTGGCACCTTGGGATCTCAATGTTGTGTTGATTTTCCTAAAGTCACATTGGTTTGAACCACTCACCACTGTGGACTTAAAATATCTCAAATGGAAGGTGACGATGCTGTTAGCCCTGGCTTCAGCCAGGCGTGTGTCAGAATTGGCGGCTTTATCATATAAAAGCCCTTACTTAATTTTTCATTCTGACAGGGCAGAATTGAGGACTCGTCCTCAATTTCTACCTAAGGTGGTTTCTGCATTTCACATGAACCAACCTATTGTGGTACCTGCGGCTACTAGGGACTTGGAGGACTCTAAGTTGCTTGACGTTGTCAGGGCCCTGAAAATAAATGTTTCCAGGACGGCTGGAGTCAGAAAATCTGACTCACTGTTTATCCTGTATGCACCCAACAAACTGGGTGCTCCTGCTTCTAAGCAGACGATTGCTCGTTGGATTTGTAGTACAATTCAGCTTGCACATTCTGTGGCAGGCCTGCCACAGCCAAAATCGGTAAAAGCCCATTCCACAAGGAAAGTGGGCTCATCTTGGGCGGCTGCCCGAGGGGTCTCGGCTTTACAACTTTGCCGAGCAGCTACTTGGTCAGGGGCAAACACGTTTGCTAAATTCTACAAATTTGATACCCTGGCTGAGGAGGACCTGGAGTTCTCTCATTCGGTGCTGCAGAGTCATCCGCACTCTCCCGCCCGTTTGGGAGCTTTGGTATAATCCCCATGGTCCTTACGGAGTCCCAGCATCCACTAGGACGTCAGAGAAAATAAGATTTTACTTACCGATAAATCTATTTCTCGTAGTCCGTAGTGGATGCTGGGCGCCCATCCCAAGTGCGGATTGTCTGCAATACTTGTATATAGTTAGTTATTGTTACAAAAATTCGGGTTATTATTGTTGTGAGCCATCTTTTCAGAGGCTCCCTTTCGTTTTATCATACTGTTAACTGGGTTCAGATCACGAGTTGTACGGTGTGATTGGTGTGGCTGGTATGAGTCTTACCCGGGATTCAATATCCTTCCTTATTATGTACGCTCGTCCGGGCACAGTATCCTAACTGAGGCTTGGAGGAGGGTCATAGGGGGAGGAGCCAGTGCACACCACCTGATCCTAAAGCTTTTATTCTTGTGCCCTGTCTCCTGCGGAGCCGCTATTCCCCATGGTCCTTACGGAGTCCCAGCATCCACTACGGACTACGAGAAATAGATTTATCGGTAAGTAAAATCTTATTTTTTGACCACTTTTCTAGTGTTTGGGAGCAAATGGTTAATCGACATTTGCTCCTATACATTACCAGATTTTTATTCCATCCATCCAGACTGGATAGATAGCCTGACAGATAATTGTGTAGTGTACGCCCAGGATAACTGTCAGTTATGCTTTCTTTTATGATGGCACACAAATGGGTGGGCAGATCCAGGGCAAGCACTGCCCACTCATGCATAGTTGTCAACTGATGTGAAGTTCCAGGGGGCAATCTCAGTTATAAATAAAAGTATCTGGAAATTGTCCCTAGTTTAATAAAAAAATAAAAAAAAAATGATCAACTCCATTTATTTAGTATGATATCCCAGGTGATAGGATGCCGGCAGTCAGAATAACATGCTTTATTAAATAACACATCTCAAACTACAATACCCAGGATTCAAACCTATAACCTGTTGAATTCTAATCAAACACCCTACCCATTGAGCTATTTGATCCTGCATAAAAATTGTGAACATTATATGAAGCTATTGGTACTTTGAAAAAAAAAAGTATCAGCATTGCAACTCAGCAGATCCATGCAGTTTGCAGCCACACACTACATGTATCTGCTCAGCCACAATGCTGATTATTTCTTCACAAAGTACAAGGTGAGCTCCAAATAGAATTCTCTATCTTAGAATTATACCTTTCTATGCCAAACCTAGAGGGAGGCCCGCCCCGTCATGCGGCAGGCTTGTCCGTTTTGGAAGCAGGCTGACGGGCAGCCCAGGCTTGCTTCAGTCTGGGCTTGGCAGGTCTGGAAGCATGAGCTTGCTTTGGGTATGCCTGACCATGAGTACGCTTTACCTGGAGGATGAAAGGGCCAAGGAAAAGTACTTTTAGCCTTCTGCGTGGTAGGAGTCATACTAGGTAGGCAAGTTGTTTTAGCAGTAGCCAGATCAGCTACAATCTTATTGAGGTCTTCTCCAAAGAGAGTGTCTCCCTTGAAAGGAAGCACCTCCAGGGTTTTCTTGGAATCCATATCCACCGACCAGGATCTCAACCAGCTGTATAAAGTATTACCTTGGAACTGGCTCTCCACTCCCCATTATCTGGTTATCATGACTTCCTCCGCCAGTTTCCAGACTCGCTTGCTGAAGCTCGGCCACTTCTTCCTAGCAGCAGGCTCCTGGATCACTGGGCAGCAGAGGTGCTTGGGAGCCGGATGGGGGAGGAGCAATAAGGCAGGCAGCCTTTGGCACCCACACACCCACACACCCACACACCCACACACCCACACACACCCACACACACACCAAAAAAGAACATATCCCAGTTTAACATAACTCTATGTGGTGCAAGGTATGGAGCTGGTCACTTGTATCAGACCTCTGACATTTGCCTTTTCACCCATATTGCATACTTTTTCTTGCAGGTTGTGTCTTAATTCAAGAAGTGTTCTAAGTACTTCAGCTTAGTATCTTTACTGACCCCTCTTTACCCCACACTACATCACTGACCTTTCTATAACCATCACTGCATTACTGACCCCTCTTTACAGTACACTGACCTCTATATACCTGCTAGTACATCCCTGATGCCTATATTCCCTACGCTACATCCCTGACACCTCTATTCCCTACGCCACATCCCTGACGCCTCTATTCCCTACGCCACATCCCTGACGCCTCTATTCCCTACGCCACATCCCTGACGCCTCTACTCCCTACGCCACATCCCTGACGCCTCTATTCCCTACGCCACATCCCTGACGCCTCTATTTCCTACCCCACATCCATGACGCCTCTATTCCCTACGCCACATCCCTGACGCCTCTATTCCCTACGCCACATCCCTGATGCCTCTATTCCCTACGCTACATCCCTGACGCCTCTATTCCCTACGCTACATCCCTGACGCCTCTATACAGTACAATGCATTACTGATCCCTCTAGACCATACATCCTCATTACATCAGAGAGTTAGTGAAACACTGGAAAAAATAAGGGTATAAGTGGACTACAGAAACTGATGCTCTAAACAAAGGGGAGAGAGAGAGAGAGAGAGAGACAGAGTAAAGCACAAGGGAAAGTGGGCAATTGGAACACCATAGAGAGAGGAGAGATAGAAATGCCTGAAAAAGTAAAGGGGGTTGGGTATGGCATCCGGCGCTCGGGATTCCAGAGGTCACATGATCCCCAATCCTAATACTAACCCTCTGGGGGGTGGCGGATAGGGCTAACCCTCAGGGGGTGGCAGCTAGGGCTACCCCCCCCCCCCCCTCCTAGTGCCTTCCCTTACACCACCTCCCCTGGTCCGACTCCTAACCCTCCCTCCAATACTCACCTTCGGGATGTTGGCTGTCTGTGTGCCGGCACCAGTCTCCCAAGTGGTGTCAGGATTCCAACATCGGTCAAATGACCGCCGGTATACCGTCTGCCAGGATGGTAAATGTATCCTGAGGACAGGTAGTGAGTGTGGAGGAATAGGTGGTTCAGTAAAATGTAACGGCTCAAACTGCGATCATTCACTGATAAATTGATTTATAGCTCTCCCTTTTTAACCATTGCAATTATAAAAGCAATGTTTTTTAAACTTTTAAATAAAGCTTGTTAGCATCCCCAGCACACTGTATATGCTGGGAGATGTAGTTCTCAATATGAAAACATTTAATTACTGTATGAACTCTAATCCCCCAACTGAAACCTGGATGGTGCTCCTGGCAAGTGACATCCTGGCCAATTTTATTTATTATTTATTTATTACCAGTTATTTATATAGCGCACACATATTCCGCAGCGCTGTACAGAGAATATTTGCCCATTCACATCAGTCCCTGCCTCAGTGGAGTTTACAATCTATATTCCCTATCACATGTACACACAGACACATTAACACTAGGGTTAATTTTTGTTGGGAGCCAATTAACCTACCAGTATATTTTTGGATTGTGGGAGGAAACCGGAGTACCCAGAGGAAACCCACGCAAGTACGGGGAGAATATACAAACTCCACACAGTTAGGGCCATGGTGGGAATCGAACCCATGACCTCAGTGCTGTGAGGCAGTAATGCTAACCATTACACCATCCGTACTGCCCAAAGGGGTAGATACGCCCCTGAGGGTCAGGGCCAGCAACAGAAATCTTGGGCCCCAGTACACTGATATCTCTGGGGCCCCCTTAAGCCCCCCTTAACTTGGCAGAGGAATCTTTAAAAAAAAATGGAGCCTTTGACTCGGACCGTCAGTGAGGCCGGCAGGTGGTTTTCATACTGGGCTATCCAGCTCTTCGGTGGCGGTGGCAGGGACATTCAGAAAAGGGCCAGCACAGCAACATGCATAATAATGGCAAAACACGATGGACCACAGGGACTGGACAAAGTGATGGGGTAAAAGGAGGGGGGAGGGTTTAGTTGGCCTGTTGACACTGCAGCATACTTACGACTGCAAGGGATATAGGACTCTTGAGTTCACGGGCCAATTTCATGGCAGTCTCGGATAGGAGGGCATTGTGGATTCACCAAGGGAATGCTGATGCTGACTCCAAGAAGAAAGGGAGTCTCTTCCCTATGAAGGTGAAGCCTTGTTTGGCGACGGCCTAGTTAATTTGATCTCGGCAGCTCCCGCAGGTAAGTCAACCTTCTTGCCCTATGTTCCCTCTCAACGGATGAAGACGCATCATTATCTACCGCAGTCATTTTGGCCCAATAGATATGCAAGAAGTTAAGATTCCCCATTCTTTGCAGGTAGAGGAAGGAGAAGGAAGAGGTCTGTAGCCTCTTCAAGATCGCAGGAGCAGAGATTGTCCTCTGCTTCTGCCAAATCCACTGCATGACGCTGGGGCTTTCTTGCAGGAGCCCACACCAGTGGGGGCACGTCTAAAACTCTTCAGTCAGTTCTGGATTCATTCGGACCTGGACTCGTGGGTTTTACAAATAGTGTCCCAAGGGTACAAACTGGGGTTTCAAGACGTTCCCCCTCACCGATTGTTCAAATTGGCCTTAGTCAGCAGGGAGAAGGTTTTTATTCAAGCCTCTTCGTGGTCCCGAAGCCGGACGGCTCAGTCAGACCAATCTAAAATCTGAAATCCCTCAATTTCTTCCTAAAGAAATTCAATTTCAAGATGGAATCTCTCAGGGTAGTGATCTCCAGTCCGGAGGAAAGAGATTTCATGGTTTTGGTAGACATAAAGGATGCCTACTTACATGTTCCCATTTAGCCACTGCATCAAGCTACCTAAGGTTTGCAATTCAGGATTGTTATTACCAATTTCAGACATTGCCGTTTGGTCTGTCCACGGCTCCGAGGATTTTCACCAGGGTGATGGCGGAAATGATGGTTCTCCTTTGCAAGCAAGGAGTCACAATTATCCCGTACTTGGATGATCTCCTGATAAAGGCGAGATCCAGGGGCCAGTTGGTGCAAAACATTGCACTCTCCCTGACAGTTCTTCAACAACATGGTTGGCTCCTACACTTGCCAAAATCGCAGTTGGTCCCAATGACGCGGTAGTTGTTTTTGGGAGTCATACTGGACACAGAAGAGGTTTTCTTCCAGGGGAAAGGCTATGGAGATCCAGAGTCTGGTCAAGCAAATTCTGAAACCAGCAAGAGTGTTAATCCATCAATGCATTCGGTTGCTGGGGAAGATGGTTGTGGCCTACGAGGCCATTCAGTTTGGCAGGTTCCATGCCAGAGTGTTCCAGTGGGACCTGTTGGACAAGTGGTCCGGATCCCACCTACACATGCACCGGAGGATAATCCTGTCTTCCAAGACCAGAATCTCACTCCATTGGTGGCTGCACAGTTCTCACCTCCTAGAGGGGCGATGGTTCGGGATCCAGCACTGGATCCTAGGGACCACAGATGCAACCCTCCGAGGCTGGGGAGCAGTCACACAGGGGGAAAACGTCCAAGGAAGATGGTCAAGTCAGGAAAGTTGTCTCCACATAAATGTTCTGGAGTTAAGGGCCATTTAATAACTGCAGATACAGTACACACTGGGACGGGTGCCAGAGGATCTACAGACTAAAAGAAAAGGATTTACCGGTAGGTATTAAAATCCTAGTTTCTCTAACGTCCTAGAGGATGCTGGGGACTCCGTAAGGACCATGGGGATAGACGGGCTCCGCAGAGTTCATGATCTTCACTGAGGTAACGCACAGCACTGCAGCTGTGCGCCATTGCTCCCATACACCTCACATACTCCGGTCACTGTAAGGGTGCAGGGCGCAGGGGGGGCACCCTGGGCAGCAATATAAACCTCTTTTTGGCAAAAATATAACATATATACAGCTGGGCACTGTATATATGTATGAGCCCCCGCCAATTTTACAGTTTAAGCGGGACAGAAGCCCGCCGCCGAGGGGGCAGGGCTTCTCCCTCAGCACTCACCAGCACCATTTTTTCTCCACAGCACCGCTGAGAGGAAGCTCCCCGAACTCTCCCCTGCTTATACCACGGTAGAGAAGATGGTTGAAAAGAGGGGGGGGGGGCACAAAATTCGGCGCAAATTACATACAGCAGCACTACTGGACAAACATTAAGATACTGTGTTATTCCTGGGTTATATAGCGCTGGGGTGTGTGCTGGCATACTCTCTCTCTGTCTCTCCAAAGGGCCTTGTGGGGAAACTGTCTCCAGAAAAAGCATTCCCTGTGTGTGTGGTGTGTCGGTACACGTGTGTCGACATGTCTGAGGAAGAAGGCTATATTAGAGAGGATTGGGAGCAAATGAATGTGGTGTCCTCGCTGACACCTGATTGGATGGATATGTGGAATGCTTTAAATGCTAGTGTAAACTCATTGTACAAAAGATTAGACAAGGCTGAAGCTTTGGGACAGTCAGGGTCTCAACCCATGCCTGATCCTATGTTGCAGGGACTGTCAGGGTCTCATAAGCGCCCACTATCCCAGATTGTTGACACAGATACCGACATGGATTCTGACTCCAGTGTCGATTACGATGATGCAAAGTTACAGCCAAAATTGGCAAAATCCATTCGATATATGATTATGGCAATAAAAGATGTTTTGCACATCACAGAGGAACCCCCTGTCCCTGACAAGAGGGTACATATGTACAAGGGAAAGAAGCCTGAGGTAACCTTTGAGGGGGTCACACGAGCTGAACGAGTTATGTGAAAAAGCTTGGGAATCTCCAGATAAAAGACTGCAGATTTCCAAAAGGATTCTTATGGCGTATCCTTTTCCATCAACGGATAGGTTACGATGGAAATCCTCCCCTAGGATGGACAAAGCATTAACACGCACAGCTACAGTTGGAAAATCAAATTTTTACCTTATGTTCCCTCACAGCATAAGAAAGCTCCGCATTATCAAATGCAGTCCTTTCGGTCACAAAGAAACAAGAAAGTGCGAGGTGCGTCCTTTCTTGCCAGAGGTAGGGGCAGAGGAATAAAGCTGCACAACACAGCTAGTTCCCAGGAACAGAAGTCCTCCCCGGCCTCTACAAAATCTACCTCATGACGCTGGGGCTCCACTGGCAGAGTCCGGCCCATGTGATGTCATGCAGCTGCTCTGACCACACCTCCTGTTTCTCCGTTGCCGACCCCATTTTGAAACCGTGCCCCCGCACCGCTCCATCTCCGACTTGGAAATGGAGTGTTGTTGACCCCCCCCCCCCCCCCCCCCCCCCTTCACCGATTCACAGGCAGAGGCGATCGCATTATCTGCGGGGTGCCGCAGAAAATGCAGGCGGATGCGTATGCTCTTAGCAGTTTTTGCAGTTGGATTGCGATCCAACCTGAATCAGGCCCCATTACCTATCACAATGCACTGCGGGTAGTACAAAATGGGGTTAATATAGGAGAAAAAACCCCAGAGCTGTGCTCCTTAACTCCCCCTGGTGGCTAGTGGAGCGGCTGCCCAGTAATCGGTGTCCACGCCAGTGCGCACACGGCCCGCCCCAATCAGCGGCCTCGTGATCCCGGAGGGTGGTGTGTGTGTGACTGACCTTAGGAAGAAACCGGAGCCTCCACTGCAGTGACCCAGCAACCGGGGCACGGGAGTATACTGCGCCACTGGGAGTGATGGAGCTGCAGTAAAGAAGTCTATTAGACCTAGCCTGCTGCAGCCCTTGTAGATTCTTATGAAAAAATTCTTCTTTTCTTGCCAAAATTAATAGCTAAGAATAGGCTGCCTGAGGCAGCTCCCTGTTAAGTGGCCTGCTACTGAAGGCACCAACTACAAACTGAGCTCCCTGTTCATGGAAGCGAGGTTATAGAGGAGGGGGCGCTGAGCATCTTGGGAACAGTCAAAAGCTTTGAGCCTGTTGGTGCCTCAGATCAAGATCCTACTCTACACCCCAATGTGAATCCTTGTGGAGTCCAGTGTACCCCACAGAAGAAATGAATGTGTCACACCCATTGGCAGCAACATTAGAATAGCTGCTGATGGGCACAATTGAGAAAGGAAGGGGGGAAAACATTTGAATCCAGCACATATATGTAATTTGAATATGTAATTTGTACCTTCCTACTTTAAAATGTAATGGATGAACCTCACCCTGCGAGAACTATCTTCATGATCAAGAGATCTCATATGCAAGATAAGTATGTGTTGGGATAGGGCTGTGGAGGGCGGCTGCTCGGGCACACCCCTGTCAAGTTAAGGAGATTCAACTGAGGCAGCACAAGGGAACTCTCATCTGGGGACAACAACTGCAGGGAGAACACATTTTCAGACGAATGTGGGAGGGCAGAAGGCTGCCTAATACTGAAGCACCCCCAAACAACAAACCAAATGCAACAACTAGTGCAAGCATTCCTGGGGGAAGGCCTGCAGCAGATGGATTTGCATATGGTGATGTCATCCAAGCAGTGGGCATAGTTGGCTGCAACCCTCGTCTGCATATGAAAAGAGAAAAGGGTCACGCAGGGCATGGCGGCCTTTGTGGGGTTGCGCTTGGATGACACCTAAATCGCTATATACACCCCCACCCCCCATCAGTGTGGGCTCATGTTGGCCATGCCCCAGCCCCTGAAGCATTCAAGCTGATTTCTTGCAGCAGCTGGACCCAGTAACAGCTCCAGAGTTGCTCTACAAGACAAGTAAAAGGGTGTGAGCCCTGCAGCACCACCTGTAGTTTGCATACACACATATATAGGACAGCATCTCTTATATGCCCCAGGGTCAATAAAATAGTATCCTTATCTATGGTATCCATCCCCTCAGATAAGGTAACCGTCCATGCCGCTACAGCACTACACACCCAGGCCGACGCAATTGCCGGTCTGAGTAAGGTACCTGAATGTGTATAAATGGACTTCAGGGTAATCTCCTGTTTGCGGTCAGCAGACTCTTTGAGGGTAGCCGTATACTGGGACGGGAGGGCTACCTTCTTGGATAAGCGTGTTAATGCTTTGTCCACCCTAGGGGAGGATTCCCATCGTAACCTATCCATTGATGGGAAAAGATACGCCATAAGAATCCTTTTGGAAATCTGCAGTCTTTTATCTGGAGATTCCCAAGCTTTTTCACATAACTCGTTCAGCTCGTGTGACCCCCTCAAAGGTTACCTCAGGCTTTTTTCCCTTGTACATATGTACCCTCTTGTCAGGGACAGGGGGTTCCTCTCTGATGTGCAAAACATCTTTTATTGCCATAATCATATATCGAATGGATTTTGCCAATTTTGGCTGTAACTTTGCATCATCGTAATCGACACTGGAGTCAGAATCCGTGTCGGTATCTGTGTCAACAATCTGGGATAGTGGGCGCTTATGAGACCCTGACAGTCCCTGCAACATAGGATCAGGCATGGGTTGAGACCCTGACTGTCCCAAAGCTTCAGCCTTGTCTAATCTTTTGTGCAATGAGTTTACACTAGCATTTAAAACATTCCACATATCCATCCAATCAGCTGTCGGTGGAGACACCACATTCATTTGCTCCTGCTCCTCTCTAATATAGCCTTCTTCCTCAGACATGTCGACACACGTGTACCGACACACCACAAACACAGGGAATGCTTTTTCTGAAGACCGTTTCCCCACAAGGCCCTTTGGAGAGACAGAGAGAGAGTATGCCAGCACACACCCCAGCGCTATATAACCCAGGAATACACAGTAACTTAATGTTTGCCCAGTAGTACTGCTGTATGTAATTTGCGCCGAATTATGTGCCCCCCCCCCTCTTTTCAACTCTCTTGTCTACTATGGTATAAGCAGGGGAGAGTCCGGGGAGCTTCCTCTCAGCGGTGCTGTGAAGAAAAAATGGCGCTGGTGAGTGCTGAGGGAGAAGCCCCGCACCCTCTGCGGCGGGCTTCTGTCCCGCTTAAACTGTAAAATTGGTGGGGGCTCATACATATATACAGTGCCCAGCTGTATATGTGTTATAGTTTTGCCAAAAAGAGGTTTATATTGCTGCCCAGGTGCCCCCCCCCCCCCCCCTGCGCCCTGCACCCTTACAGTGACTGGAGTGTGTGAGGTGTATGGGAGCAATGGCGCACAGCTGCAGTGCTGTGCGTTACTTCAGTGAAGATCATGAAGTCTTTTGCCACCTCTGAAGTCTTCTTTTCTTCTCATACTCACCCGGCTTCTATCTTCCGGCTATGCAAGGGGGACGGAGGCGCGGCTCTGGGACGGACGGCGATGGTGAGATCCTGCGTACCAATCCCTCTGGAGCTAGTGGTGTCCAGTAGCCTAAGAAGCAGGACCTTGCAACTCGGAGAGTAGGGCTGCTTCTCTCCCCTCAGTCCCTCGATGAGGGAGTCTGTTGCCAGCAGTGCTCCCTGAAAATTAAAAACCTAACAAAATACTTTCTGTCAGAAAGCTCAGGAGAGCTCCTGAAAAGCACCCAGTCTCCACTGGGCACAGTATCAAACTGAGGTCTGGAGGAGGGGCATAGAGGGAGGAGCCAGTGTACACCCAGAACTAAAGTCTTTCTTAAAGTACCCATGTCTCCTGCGGAGCCTGTCTATCCCCATGGTCCTTACGGAGTCCCCAGCATCCTCTAGGACGTTAGAGAAAATAGGATTTTAATACCTACCAGTAAATCCTTTTCTCTTAGTCCGTAGAGGATGCTGGGCACCCGTCTCAGTGCGTACTGTGTCTGCAGTTATTAAATGGCCCTTAACTCCAGAATATTTATGTGGAGACAACTTTCCTGACTTGACCATCTTCCTTGGATGTTTTCCCCCTGTGTGACTGCTCCCCAGCCTCGGAGGGTTGCATCCGTGGTCCCTAGGATCCAGTCCTGGATCCCGAACCATCGCCCCTCTAGGAGGTGAGAACTGTGCAGCCACCAATGGAGTGAGATTCTGGTCTTGGAAGACAGGATTATCCTCCGGTGCATGTGTAGGTGGGATCCGGACCACTTGTCCAACAGGTCCCACTGGAACACTCTGGCAAGGAACCTGCCAAACTGAATGGCCTCGTAGGCCGCAACCATCTTCCCCAGCAACAGAATGCATTGATGGATTAACACTCTTGCTGGTTTTAGAATTTGTTTGACCAGACTCTGGATCTCCATAGCCTTTCCACTGGAAGAAAGCCTCTTCTGTGTCCAGTATGACTCCCAAAAACAACAACCGCGTCATTGGGACCAACTGCGATTTTGGCAAGTTTAGGAGCCAACCATGTTGTTGAAGAACTTACAATAATGTATACATACATGTGTACACAGGGAGCGCTAAATATTCATAATTATCTAATTTATTTAGACAATAAAAAATAGAATGACAATGCACAATTTAATAATAATAAGATATATCAATTTAAAAATTAAAAACCATATCAAATGGACATCTCGTGGAAATAAACAACTCAGTTGCTGGTGTTAAAGGGTCCAGAATAGGCTATTTAGCCAATAATTGCTGAGCAAGTCCAGAATCCTAGTGTATCAAATCCTGGATAAGGCACCAAAGTAATTACCTGTTTATTCTACACCTGTTATTTAATGGACAATGCCTTTTGATTGGATGGCCACTGTATAAATATCTTCCAAAGTGGACACTGAGTATACCTTCTGATGAAACTGCTACTCTACCTATAGCAGAGAAACGCGTCAAGGAACCTACAATTTCTCTGTGGAAATCAACTTATATCTATCCGTCACCACTTTGCTCCATGCTGCCTGCATCCAGCTCTCTCCCCTAGTCTGCAAATCAGGCTCCACATCACTGCCGGAGACGTCCGGCTGTGCGGCCACGGTTCATCAGCGCACACTGGTAAGCCTGCAGGGGAGACGGGGACACCGCTGAACAGCAATAGATGGGAGTTTGGAAACACTTCCAACAGCGGTGAGCTTAAATTTAAGTGGCATTGGACTGCTACAGTACATCTTTTAACAGTTAAAAGCTACTTGCTGGTGACATTAATGATACACTAGGATTCTGGACTTGCTCAGCAATTATTGGCTAAATAGCCTATTCTGGACCCTTTAACACCAGCAACTGAGTTGTTTATTTCCACGAGAGATGTCCATTTGATATGGTTTTTAATTTTTAAATTGATATATCTTATTATTATTAAATTGTGCATTGTCATTCTATTTTTTATTGTCTAAATAAATTAGATAATTATGAATATTTAGCGCTCCCTGTGTACACATGTATGTATACATTATTGTAATTTCTTGTTTGGTTTGAATAATTGCAGATTATTCATTGGGAGCAGCATTGTAGATCTTCCTTATCCAGGTTATTTAAAGTTGGTAATAAGTGCGCCTGATTGCCTCTTTCTAAGTAAAATTAGTGTGAGTTTTATAATCTTGTTGAAGAACTGTCAGGGAGAGTAGATGTTTTGCACCAACTGGTCCCTGGATCTCGCCTTTATCAGGAGATCATCCAAGTACGGGATAATTGTGACTCCTTGCTTGCGAAGGAGAACCATCATTTCCGCCATCACCCTGGTGAAAATCCTCGAAGCCGAGGACAGACCAAACGGCAACGTCTGAAATTGGTAATGACAATCCTGAATTGCAAACCTCAGGTAGCTTTATGCAGTGGCTAAACGGGAACATGTAATTAGGCATCCTTATGTCTACCAAAACCATGAAATCTCCTTCCTCCGGACTGGAGATCCCTACCCTGAGAGATTCCATCTTGAAATTGAATTTCTTTAGGTAGAAATTGAGGGATTTCAGATTTAAGATTGGTCTGTCTGAGCCGTACGGCATCGGGACCACGAAGAGGCTTGAATAAAAACCTTCTCCCTGCTGACTAAGGCCGATTTGAACAATCGGTGAGGGGGAACGTCTTGAAACCCCAGTTTGTACCCTTGTGACACTATTTGTAAAACCCACGAGTCCAGGTCTAAATTAATCCAGAACTGACTGAAGTGTTTTAGACGTGCCCCCACTGGTGCGGGCTCCTACAAGAAAGCCCTAGCGTCATGCAGTGGATTTGGCAGAAGCAGAGGACGATCTCTGCTCCTGCGATCTTGAAGAGGCTACAGACCTCTTCCCTCTTTTCCTTCCTCTACCTGCAAAGAAAGGGGAATCTTAACTTCTTGCATATCTATTGGGCCAAAATGACTGCGTTAGACAATGATGCGTCTTCATCCGTTGAGAGGGAACATAGGGCAAGAAGGTTGACTTACCTGCGGGAGCTGCCGAGATCAAATTAACTAGGCCGTCACCAAACAAGGCTTCACCTTCATAGGGAAGAGACTCCCTTTCTTCTTGGAGTCAGCATCAGCATTCCCTTGGTGAATCCACAATGCCCTCCTATCCGAGACTGCCATGAAATTGGCCCGTGAACTCAAGAGTCCTATATCCCTTGCAGTCGTAAGTATGCTGCAGTGTCCTTGATATGATCCAACGTAAGGAGTATCCCATCTCTCCAAGATATCTATATCGGATGATGAGGTATTCGACCAATTCTTGAATACTACTACTCACCCATGCGCATGTAATGGCAGGTCTAAGTAATGTACCCGTGGTTACATAACTAGAAATAATGTAGCTTCCTGCATACGATCCGCTGGATTTGTGACAGGGCCCCGTGCAGAAGAGGGGGTGACTCCCACTTTATTCTGTCCGCAGCAGGAAATTAATAAATAACCGGAAACCTTTTGGGGATTTGAAACCATCTTGTCGAGCTGGCCCAGACTTTCTCAAACAGAGATGGAGGAACGTTACATCAGCTTTCATTATATATCTATATATACATACATATATACCCCTTTGTCAGGAACAGCAGGGTCCTCAGTGATGTTAATATGTCCTTAATATCCACAATCATGTACTGAATGCTCCTTGCCAATATCCCTGATCTTCCAGGACAAACTCCAAGAACAAAAGGCTGACACCAAGATTCGATTTGTAGGGACCTTCTGTCCCGAATGGCGTCTACTAAAAAAGGCCATTCAGAAACATCTACCTGTCCTACATCTGGATCCAGAGTTATCACCTTTATTGGATCCCACTTTACAAATCAGTTGGAGGAGATCCAAGAACATCAAAGACACGTTGGTTCAGAGCCATTTTTCACGTGAAATGACCAAATCCAAACTCCCTAAGGGATCCTTTCCATGTGGGCAATGTAAGGCTTGCCCACAGATACAGATAACTGACTGTGTCAAGGACAGACATGGCAAGGATATTTCCATACAACACTTCTTCAACTGCGACACACAAGGAGTAGTCTATTGTCTAACCTGTCCTTGCAATCAACGATATGTAGGCATGACGACTAGAAAATTCAAAACTAGGATTTTAGAACATATGGGCTCCATTCGCAACTCATCGTCAGATCTTCAAAAAGGCAAAAAACTAACATCAGTAGCCAGACACTACCATGCTGCACATCATGACTCACCAAGTGATATGCGCGCCTTTGGCCTAGATAGGGTCCATCTAGGCATACGCGGTGGTGACTTAAGCAAAGAACTTATTAAGAAGGAAAGTGAATGGACTTTCAGGTTAGGTTGTCTCAAACCATTGGGTCTGAATGAATACATCAATTACAGTGCATTTCTGTAACCTACTTTCTATATAGCACCCATCAAGTGTCCTCGCTTCCTTCCCTTACACCCCTCAGTACACTCTCATCCAGTACACCCCTATTCATAACACATCACATTCACCCTTCTTTCATCAGCACTTTCACGCCCACCTCCACCACATACTCGGCACCATCACATCCGCAGTCCATTCACATGCACCTCACATCCATCCCATTACAGTGACCCAGCAAATTCCGACATATTTCACAACCTACTAACACGTTTCCACACAGCACTCCCATTGTCAACCCACTCCTATCCCTTACATCTCTACTCCCCTTCCTCATCTCACCATATCATTATACTTCTCGCCCACACAAGATCATCACCTTCGACACCACACACACATTCCCACCACACTGCAAACCACAACACCCCAACCATATCCCAACACCCCATATCCCAACACCCCAACACCCCACAATCTTAAACCCCCTCCCCCTTCCCCCTCTCTCCCCCGCCTTTCCCCCCCCCCCCCACTCCATCCCCCCCATTCCTTTCCACCTCACTCCCCATCCTTTCCATACCATCCTTTCTCACAATCATTCCCACCACTTCCATCGACGTCACTTGCATTATTAATCCAAATTAACATATTCATGAATATCCTCATGCAATGTTTACAACGTGTTTGTTTATAACTCCAGACAAGATATGCTGTCCTAACATATTTTTCCAGCAATTATCATTTATTATACTTAAATTTAATCTATTCTTATCATCTAAATATTTCATAAACAATTTGTGAAAGCTTCAATTTTATTATTTTCATTCATTTATTCTTTTTTGCTAATTTTCCCCATTTTATTTTTATTTATTTTTATTTTTATTTCCATTTTTTCACTATGCCCACTTATATAATAAGCAAGATGCTCATTTTTTATCTAATAACCTTGTATATTTCTCACACATATTCTCTGTTTTTTCCTTTTGTGCAATGGGCCACTAATTGCAAGCATAATAGGGAACCAATACTAAACAGAACAACCGTTCCACCTGTGCAGCAATTTACAAACACAGGACACGCCTCCCTTTTGATTGGACAACGACCAGCTCCCTTGCAAGATAAAGCCTGCACTATCCCCTCTGGGAACAGGAAGTGATCAAGCCCGGTGAACGGGTGAAACTAGTTTTCCGTTCCCTATCCCCACTGCCTGGGTGTGACAGCTGATTCCGGACATCCTGAACCACGAGCCGCTCTTTCCTCAGCAGCCGCTGCATCAACCCGCCGCCGCTAGATACTGCCGCGATGGGACCAGGAACATTGTGTCTCTCTTCTCCTCAGCCAACCTGACCACGTCTCCACAATACATCAGGTACTTTGATCGACAGTGCGGCTATAAACGAACTGCTCAGCTCCTGGGAACCAGTGTATCCTGCATCTTCAATTTGCCTGGACTTTGACACGGACATTCCGCACTCAGAAAGTATCCTGCTCATATTAGTGACTGATCGTTCCATACAATTCCGGGTAATATCTGCTCAATATCAGCATCTTTTTGCATATTTATATTTGATAATAGCATTCATCAAGCTGTTTTTTGCAAGTACCCGTTTTACAGATAGTCGGCATTTAGCGGCTTAATACCACATAGGATACTGTTTAAACCTTTATTTTCAGTCATTTTGATCTAATCATTTGGCTGAGCAATTTATCACTATCCTCTATACTGCGTATTATATAGCATTGCTGCAGCTCTGTATAATCAACTGTTGTTCATTATCTCTTTCTCTTTTCACCTGATACCATTTTGGTACAATGTGCAATAATCTGTCAGCATCAAATTGATGGTGATGCATGGTTCCAATCAATTTAATTATCTGCTAATTGTGTACAATTGCTCTTTATCACACCAAGTACCTTTATCATAGGTACTATCAGCATCTTGCAATCATATTATATAGTATTTCTGCAGCTCTGCATACAGCGGAACACAAATAAGAAACTGTTGTTCATTTTCTCCTTCTTTTTCCACCTGATACCATTTTGGTATAATTATAATAATCTGATAGTAGCAAATTGATGGTGATGTATGGGTCTAATCAATTTATTTGACTGCTAATTGTGTACAAATTGCTTTTTATCACACCTAGTACCTTTATCATAGGTACTATCAGCATCCTGCAATCAAGCAGCCCATTGTCTATCAACCAATCTCAAAAATTTTTTTTTTTTTTTTTTACCTATCAGTATCGTTTCCTTTTCCTCACTTTATACTATCTTCAGGACTCTCACCACTGATTCAGGGGTAATTATCCCGGTCTAACGGTGGCAGCAGATCCCCTATTTTCCTCCTCCACTCATTCTCTTGTCTTTTCTTTTATTTCTCCATTTTCGTGAACTCTCATCAGTGATTCTCGAGCCCTCGATATCTAATATTTTTTCTACTATCATACCACACTGGTAACGCCCGAATCCTTCCGATCTTGGAAGCTAAGCAGTGTAGGGCTGGGTCAGTACTCGAGTGGGAGACTCTCGAGGAATACTCAGTTTAGTAGAAATTCCTGGACGGTTTTGCTCAGCGTCTAACACTGACAGCAGATTCATCTTGCTCATTCCATCTTTAATCATCCCATCTGTCTCCTCATCATCGCTCATGAGAGAATAAAAACGCTTCAATTTTCAGGGTCTCCAGCTGTTATTATCGCACCCAGGCATTCCAGAACAATATTCAGTATTTACACTGTAATTAATTCGTTCTGTGTTCCCCCTTTCTATTCCCCAACTCCCCCCCACCCTTCCCCCCCACCCCTACCTCCAATTTTTGACAGTAAACTCTACTATTTTATCAATTATTGTTAATAAAAGTTATATTTAAAAATTCATTTATAATCTTTACTTATTGTCTCTTCTGAGACCTCTTAAACATACAAGAGTGCACCCACAAAAGAGTCTTCTTCTCTCCCTTTTGTTGTATGTCTTACCACTGACTCAGGGTGCACCACCAAACTCAAGATAACATTAGAAAACTCAGATTTTCTCGTTGTATTATGTATTTTGGTTCTAACAATATCTATTAGATACCTTACCATTCTCCAGTGCGGTATACCCCCAATACATTCAATATTGGATCTAATCAGGAAATATTATGGCCGACATAGGAATCAGTATCCGAGTCAGTATCGATGTGTAGTAACATTTTTGCGGGCCTGAGTGAAAAGAAGCATAGCCATGAACATCACATCTTTTCTCTACGTCTGTGTCTGGGACACAGATTTATCCAACCTCACTCTGATATTACTGAAACTTTCACCCAGTCAGTTATTGGTGGTGCCAACAGGGCCACCATCATATGTCTGCATTCCTAATATAGTTTCCTCTTGGGAAAAACATTCAGCCACCGACATGTTGACACACATGTACCAAGTACCCACAGACACATCGGCTTATGGGGGATAGACCTACAGTAAATCTGTCAGAGGGACAGAGAGGATTTTTCAGCTCACAATCCAGCGCCAAAAGTACACAGTCTGGGAAATAATAAACTCTATAGTGATAGACTTGTTACGCTCTATAGATGTGCTGGTGAGGTGAGGAAGAAGCCCCGCCGCTGTAATGGCACGCTTCTGTCCCGCTCAGAAACAAATAATTAATTACGCTGGCGGGGTAAGTACAGTGCCCAGGCACTAATGTCCACTTTTGCCAGCCTTTTGTGAGGAATTTATGCTGCCCAGGGTGCCCCCCTTCCCCACCCACACGCCCTGCACCCTGCAGTGCCTGTCTTTGTGTGGGAGCATGGCGCACAGCATTCCGCTCGCTGCGTGGTACCTCAGAATGCCGTCACTGGAGAAGAAGTCTTCTGTTCTTCTGCTACTCGCCTGTCTTCTGACTTCTGGCTCTGTAAGGGGGTGATGGCAGGCTACGGGAGTGGGCATCTAGGCGTACCTAGCGATCAGCACCCTCAGGAGCTAATGGTGTCCTGTCAGCCAGAAGCAGAGCCATTGAACTCACTAGAAGTTGGTCATACTTCTCTCCCCTAAGTTCCACGAAGCAGGGAGACTGTTGCCAGCAGCCTCCCTGAAAATAAGAAAAACTAACATAAGTCTTTTCAGAGAAACTCAGTAGAGCTCCCCTGTAGTGCATCCAGTCTCACTGGGCACAATTCTAAAACTGGAGTCTGGAGGAGGGCAGAGCCGAAACTAGGGAGGGGCTAGGGGGGGGCATGTGACCCGGGCGCGGGATTTGATAGGGCGCTGGGATCAGCTGGGTCTGACACAGCAGAGAATCTATTGAAGAAAAATGGGATTTGTAGTCATGTGTGCTACTGCTTAGACTTTATGCAGTAGCATAGAGACTACAAATCCCATGAGGCATTGCAGAAAGCTGGCCACGGCTGCTGGAGCTAGGGAGTCAGGGTAACGTCTAGTTTCTAAGTTTCTAGTTTCTAAGCAGCGGCGGCAAGCCCAAAAAACTATACTGCCCGCCCGCACGAGCTACGAATGTGGTCAGCTACTGACCTTTTTCTGGCCCCACACAGCATTGCATTCAGCCCGACAGCACAGTGATGGATGGAAGCAGGACAGCGAGAGACGGAGGTAAAACACACACACATATTCACTGTGACTGGTGTTAACCCCTGCAGCTCATTCAAACTACTGCTCATTTTCACCACTGTGACAGCTACAGATATACAGATATATACAGATATATATATATATATATATATAATAAAATAGAAAAAAAAAAAAAAATAAGAAACAAATTCAACACAGATATCCCTCAGACCAGCAGACACCAGTAATACACACATGATAGATATATATAAAGCCCTAGCGTGTATATATGTACACAGCCACATACATACATATATTATATATATATATATATATATATAAGATTATCACAGAATGAGAATCCGGGAAGCCGCACTGACACTCTCAGAGGTATAGTCCAGGTGTCCGGTCAAGCAGGTAAATATATCATCACATGTCCACGCAATCACAAAGACAGGACCAGCACACTGTAGTTTTGTCAAGAAATGCTGTATTATAAACGTGAATAATGTTACAAGGCTCGTCATATACTCATCGTTTGATCAGCACAGGGAAACACAGTAGACCACCCAAACAGCCGTTTTCGGACTTAATCCTTCATCAGGGGAATAGCCTTACAAAGTGCCATAGTGCCATGTGCAAAATAAGCCTGTATAAAGTGCCAAAAAATCTGTTCACTTGTGTGCTCTATTTAAACACACTTAATGGAGCTTACCTGCTACACCTGTGACCGTCATCACTCCCTTCCGTTCAGACCCGTCACACCGCCCGGCCGGGGTGCACCGCAGCCGGAACGCACGCCAGCGAACCACCCGGCCGGAAGTCCGGACACGCGACACGCACGCGTCACCCAACCGGAAGTCCGGACCCGTGAGCCGCACCGTGCGTCCCACCAGCGGCGCAGACACCAGCCGTTAAGGGCAGCAAAGCCAAAATCAAAAGTGAGTGTGTCCGGGACACATTGCAGCTGGTCGCATCCACAACAGTATACAAAAGACTTATCATAAAAACCTAATCATATTCACCAGCAACCAACCCAGAGAATGCTCCTCGATACTGTTCTGTATCGGGTCCATATATTTATGAACCGTCCACTACAATAATTAAAGAGGGACAACGATGATCATTTGCCCCGATGCAAGACAGTATCGACAGAGTTAACATATACACATAAAAATAAATAAAAAATGGAGAATGATAATGAAACAATCTGCTGATTAGACCCAAAGTACTTGCAATAACTCTCTATACTTAATTCTACCATATTATAGGGATCTTCAATCTATCACCAGTGCCAGCATTACAAGAATGAAGCAAATGAGCATTCTTCATTAAGTCCATTAGGGACCATCGCATCAAGCATGTAGATCCATCGGCACTCTTGCTGTAATAGCAGTCTGTGTCTATCTCCTCCTCTTCTCAAAGGTGGTACATGGTCTATAGGCATAAATTTAAATTCACCTAATTTGTGTCCCATAGTCACAAAATGCCTAGCCACCGGTGGCGTGCTTCCATCCATTTTTTGATACGCCTTTTTTATGGAGGACCTGTGCATCGCTATCCTCTCCTTCAGCATACGTATCGTCTTCCCTATATAAATTTTCCCACAGGGACAGAGTATCAGGTATGTCACAAATTTAGTGTCACATGACATCCGAAATCGTAGCGGGTATGTTGTTCCTTTAGTTGGATGACTGCATGTCTTTCCTGTCATCATAAAGCTGCAGTTCACACAGCCATGGCACTTAAAGGCACCCTTTTGTAGCTGCAGCCATCTATTGCCCCTGCCAACTCTGGGGCTAATGTCAGAAAAAGTCACCTCCTCTTTCATTTTTATTTATTTATTTTGGGGGGGGGGGGCGCAAAATTTCTGTCTTGCCCCGGGTGCCGTTAGTCCTAGTTTCGGCCCTGAGGAGGGGCATAGAGGGAGGAGACAGTTCACACCCTTTGAAAGTCTTAAAGTGCCCATGTCTCCTGCGGATCCCGTCTATACCCCATGGTTCTTAATGTGATCCCAGCATCCTCTAGGATGTATGAGAAAACAACTAACGCACACACGAGGAGGAGAGAACAAAGGAAGCTATAAGGAGGGGAGGGGAGGGGAGGGGGGGGGGGAAGGTAAGGTAGTAAAGGGATATTGGATAAACTACAACTTTATACATATTCATTAATGTACCAGTAGTTAGAAGTAGAAGAGCTCTAACAGAAACCACAAAGCTCATCTAAAGCCACACCACACTGGATATGCCCAATCTCATTTGATCTTTGAAGCAAAGCAGTATTGGACTTTGTTACTACCAAGCAGTCTCCCATCCATGTATTATCAGATTATTTAGGTGTTTTTAAACTACCAACACCCTTTTCTTGGTACTGTACATTTAATTTTTACACATATTCTTTTATGTACCAGAAGTTAGAAGTAGAAGAGCTCTAACAGAAACCACCAGCTCATCTACAGCCACAGCACACTGGATTTGCCCAATCTCTCCTGATCATGGAAGCTGAGCAGTGTTGGTCCTGGTTTTAGTACTTGGATGGGAGACCACCAGGAAATACCAGGAGCTGTGTGTATTTTTACAATACCAACACCGTTCTCTTGATGCATTCCATTTTGAAACATTGGGGCAGATCTATTAAGCCTGGTGAACTGATTAAGTAAAACAATACAAAAGAATATAACCAGGCGCTAATACATCATCACCATATTCTGGTGATCAAATTACTGGTATTAAAAATTATGTACAAATAATACTGCAATTAATGTATACTTAAGCTGCAGGAGAGAGCTTGACTTGGGGTAAATCAAGTAAAAAAGAACCGGCACTTTAAAGTCTCCGGTAACACTGGAACACTGAACTAATCTCCTCTTGCGCTATAAATAGTATGATATGGCTCAAAGTTCAATAAAAACAAATAAATAATTTCATATATTCTATATTTTTTATTACATATAAATATATATATATATATATATATATATACTTTACAATAAACTATTAGACCGGTCAAATAAAATCACTAACAATATATTTGCATAGCTATAGGAGGTGGATCTTAGATAAACTCTGTGCACAGAGAAATTTTCAAAAATAAAAATCAGTCCATATATTGGATTAAAAAATCAATTTACCAGCTGTAATTCTCACCCATGTAGTAGATAACATATTTATAAGTTGTTATATATTGGAATTCCTCAATATGCTGCCACTTGGCAAAGGAGATGATATTGTGCAAAATAACCGCTCCACACTGGAGCCTTACGTGTAGCTTGCACCAGTTGTTATAACACGGGAGAGTCCAATGACAGAAGAGACGGTCTCGGGCTGCAGGAACGGCGCTTCACTGGCGCCTGCAGTGCTGAATAATTACCCGACTTCCAAGCTCTGAGTCCACGCCTCCAAGTGCCGTATGCAGACACCACAGTCACGGTTGTGTTCTCCCGATCTCCGTTTAGTCCACGGATATTACCGCTAGATGATGGTATATTTTGGGGGTGCAAATAAGGCTGGTATAAGGGTCCAATGACTCTCCCGTGTTATAACAACTGGTGCAAGCTACACGTAAGGCTCCAGTGTGGAGCGGTTATTTTGCACAATATCATCTCCTTTGCCAAGTGGCAGCATATTGAGGAATTCCAATATATAACAACTTATAAATATGTTATCTACTACATGGGTGCGAATTACAGCTGGTAAATTGATTTTTTAATCCAATATATGGACTGATTTTTATTTTTGAAAATTTCTCTGTGCACAGAGTTTATCTAAGATCCACCTCCTATAGCTATGCAAATATATTGTTAGTGATTTTATTTGACCGGTCTAATAGTTTATTGTAAAGTGTATATATATATATATATATATATATATATATATATATATATATATATATATATATATATATATATATATATATATGTAATAAAAAATATAGAATATATGAAATTATTTATTTGTTTTTATTGAACTTTGAGCCATATCATACTATTTATAGCGCAAGAGGAGATTAGTTCAGTGAACTGATAAAGTGCAAGGTGATAAAGTACAAGCCAGTCTGCTCCTAACTGTCATTTTTCAAACCCAGCCTGTGACATGGCAATTAGGAGCTGATTGGCTGGTACTTTATCACCATGCAAATTATCATTTCACCAGGTTTAATAAATCGTCCGCTTATTCATTTATGTACGAGTAGTTAGAAGTAGAAGAACTCTAACAGAAACCACTAAGCTCATCTACAGCCACACCACACTGTATATGCCCAATATCACCTGATTTTAGGCCTGGTTTGTTCTTGGATGTGAGACCACCTGGGAATACCAGGTGCTGTAGGTAGTTTTATACTACCAACACCGTTCTCTTGATGCATTCTATTTTGAAACTTATTCATTGATGTTGAAGTTAGAAACAGCAAAAATCATCTACAGCCGCATCACACTGGATATGTCCAATCTCATCTGATGATGGAAGCTAAGCAGTGTTGTGCCTGGTTTGTTTTTGGATTTCAAGTCCTGCCTTCTGGTTTGGCCACGGCACCTCGGATATTCACCAAGGTCATGGCCGTGATGACGACCCTTCACCATCAGAGAATCAGGATCCTGCCAAATCTGGACGACTTGCTGATCCTGGTGAACTCCCAAGAGGTTCTCCACAGTTATCTGGAACTGGCGGTCCAATTCCTACAAGTCCACGGGTGGCTCATCAACTGAAAAAAGTCCTCGCTGGTCCCTGCTCGGAACATGGTGCACCTAGGGGCACTGCTGGACACACACAGCCAACAATTGTTTCTGTCTCCAGAGAAAGTCCTGAAAATTCAGGACAGTATCTTTCTCTCTCGCCCAAGAGTGTTGATACACACGGCGATGCAAGTACTAGACCTCATGGTGTCGGCTTTCGATATGGTAGAGTACGCTCAATTTCATTACCGCCCTCTGCAGAGGTTAATCCTCTCCAAGTGGGACGGCCTGCCTCATCGGATAATGTCTCAAATGATCTCCTTGACTCCGGAGGTTCGTCTGACACTGAGCTGGTGGCTACAGGACCAACAGTTGAGCAGGGGCCATCCCTTCTGGATCTCCAACTGTGTCCTCCTGACAATGGATGCCAGTCTTTTGGGCTGGGCCACGGTGTTGGAGCAACACTTTCTCCAGGGCGGTGAACCAGGGAGGAATCTCTCCTCCTGATATACATTCTGGAATTGCAGGCAGTGTTCAATTAATTGACACTGGCCCTGCCTCTAGTACAGAACAGGCCTGTTCAAGTACAATCTGACAACGCCACCACGGTAGAGTACACAAATCATCAAGGCGGCACTCGAAACTAGGCGGCACTCGAAACTGCATGGCAAAGCTGGAAGTATCAAAAATCCTCCGTTGGGTAGAATGTCATCTGACAGCAATATCGGCAGTGTTCATTCCCGGAGTCCTCAACTGGGAAGCGGATTTCCTCAGTCGTCAGGACGTTCACGCTGGAGAGTGGAGAGGCCGCAGCAGAAATGTCTGCACTGGTGTCAGTAGGTGACTGAGGCAGGGATGACTGGGAGATAGTGGGTGACTGAAGCATGTATGAGTGGGAGATAGTGGGTGACTGAGGCCGGGGTGACTGGGAGATAGTGGGTGACAGGGAGATAGTGGGTTACTGTGGGAGGGGTGATAGGAAGGGGTTGGGTAAGTATGGGAAGAAAGTGGGTGACAGGGATAATAAATGACTAAGGCAGGGGTGATAGGGAGATAGTGGATGATTGTGGCAGGGGTGACAGGGACAGTAAGAGACTGAGGCAGGGGTGACAGGGATAGTGGCTGACTGAGGCAGGGGTGACTGGGAGATAGTGGGTGACTGAGGCAGGGTTGACAGGGATAGTGGGTGACTGAAGCAGGGGTGATAGGGTGACAGTGGGTGACTAAAGCAGGGGTGACTGGTATAGTGGGTGACTGAGGCAGGGATCGCAGGTATAGTGGTTGACTGAGGCAGCGGTGACTGGGAGATAGTGGGTAACTGAGGCAGGGGTGACAGGGAAAGTGTGTGACTCAGGCAGGGGTGAAAGGGAGATAGTGGGCAGCATATCTCTGCCTCACTGCAGCAGCACATTCCTGCTTCAATGACAGCAGCACATCCCTGCCTCGCTGACAGCAGCACATCCCTGCCTCGCTGACAGCAGCACATCCCTGCCTCGCTGACAGCAGCACATCCCTGCCTCGCTGACAGCAGCACATTTCTGCCTCGCTGACAGCAGCACAGCACTGCTTCGCTGACAGCAGCACATCACTGCTTCACTACCAGCAGCACATCCCTGCCTCACTGGCAGCAGCACATCCCTGCCTTACTGACAGCTGTATATAGGGCCTAATTCAGACCTGATCCCTGCTGTGCATATTCACACAACAGGAGATCAGGTCTGAAGTGCGTGTGTGCTGGTGCCGCAGTGCACCGGCACATGCCAGAGATGCGATCAGCATCTCTGCCCAGTGAGCGCCTCTGCCTGATTGACAGGCATAGGCGGTCACTGGGCAGGAGGAGTCGGGCCAGTGGCGTTGTGCCGCCATTTTGGGGGCACAGTCCGGACAACGCAGACATGACCGGACCGTATGGGGGTGGGCCGTGACGGCTGCGTGACCCGGACAGCAACGGGCCTTATTTACTAAAATCTCAGATAAATTTTATGGCATTTATGTGCAGTCTAGTTTGCACAGTTGATAGTGTTGATCTTGCACTATCAATGTAAGCCTCACATAGGTTTGATACACATGTAAGTTTGTTTTTATTTTACTACATTGTGGTTTGTGGCTCTATACCATGTAATGCATGTCTTTTAACAGTAGTCAAGTCTTCCAATGTGCTTGTTAGTGAAACCCAATAGATAGCTTTATTTTATTTTGTTTCTTCAAATATTGAATGCATATGTCTTATAACTTTTTTTTTTTTTTTTTAATATATATATACATTTTTATTATAAGATTTCTCTGACGTTCTAGTGGATGCTGGGACTCCGTCAGGACCATGGGGAATAGCGGCTCCGCAGGAGACAGGGCACAAAATTTAAAAGTTTGACCACTAGGTGGTGTGTACTGGCTCCTCCCCCTATGACCCTCCTCCAAGCCTCAGTTAGGTTTTTGTGCCCGTCCGAGCAGGGTGCAATCTAGGTGGCTCTCCTAAAGAGCTGCTTAGAAAAAGTTTGTTAGGTTTTTTATTTTCAGTGAGTCCTGCTGGCAACAGGCTCACTGCAACGAGGGACTTAGGGGAGAAGAAGTGAACTCACCTGCGTGCAGGATGGATTTGCTTCTTAGGCTACTGGACACTAGCTCCAGAGGGACGATCACAGGTACAGCCTGGATGGGTCACCGGAGCCGCGCCGCCGACCCCCTTGCAGATGCCGAATAGAGAAGAGGTCCAGAAACCGGCGGCAGAAGACGTCTCAGTCTTCATGAGGTAGCGCACAGCACTGCAGCTGTGCGCCATTGCTCTCCGCACACTTCACACCAGCGGTCACTGAGGGTGCAGGGCGCTGGTGGGGGGCGCCCTGGGCAGCAATGTAATATACCTATTCTGGCTAAAATATATCACATATAGCCCCTGGGGCTATATGGATGTATTTAACCCCTGCAAGGTTCCAAAAAAACCGGGAGAAGAAGCCCGCCGAAAAGGGGGCGGGGCCTATTCTCCTCAGCACACAGCGCCATTTTCCTGCCCAGCTCCGCTGCGAGGAAGGCTCCCAGGACTCTCCCCTGCACTGCACTACAGAAACAGGGTAAAAACAGAGAGGGGGGGCACTTATTGGCGATATTTATAATATTTGAGCTGCTATAAAGGGAACACACTTATTAAGGTTGTCCCTATATATATTTATAGCGCTTGGGTGTGTGCTGGCAAACTCTCCCTCTGTCTCCCCAAAGGGCTAGTGGGGTCCTGTCTTCTATCAGAGCATTCCCTGTGTGTCTGCTGTGTGTCGGTACGTGTGTGTCGACATGTATGAGGACGATGTTGGCGTGGAGGCGGAGCAATTGCCTGTAATGGTGATGTCACCCCCTAGGGAGTCGACACCAGAATGGATGGCTTTGTTTATGGAATTACGGGATAGTGTCAGCACGCTACAAAAGTCGGTTGACGACATGAGACAGCCGGCAAACCAGTTAGTACCTGTCCAGGCGTCTCAGACACCGTTAGGGGCTGTAAAACGCCCTTTACCTTAGTCGGTCGACACAGACCCAGACACTGACACTGAATCCAGTGTCGACGGTGAAGAAACAAACGTATTTTCCAGTAGGGCCACATGTTATATGATCACGGCAATGAAGGAGGCTTTGCATATCTCTGATACTGCAAGTACCACAAAAAGGGGTATTATGTGGGGTGTGAAAAAACTACCGATAGTTTTTCCTGAATCAGAGGAACTGAATGAAGTGTGTGATGAAGCGTGGGTTACCCCAGATAGAAAACTGCTAATTTCAAAGAAGTTATTGGCATTATACCCTTTCCCGCCAGAGGTTAGGGCGCGCTGGGAAACACCTCCTAGGGTGGATAAGGCGCTCACACGCTTATCAAAGCAAGTGGCGTTACCGTCTCCTGATACGGCCGCCCTCAAGGATCCAGCTGATAGGAGGCTGGAGAATACATTAAAAAGTATATACACACATACGGGTGTTATACTGAGACCAGCAATCGCCTCAGCCTGGATGTGCAGTGCTGGCGTGGCTTGGTCGGAGTCACTGTCTGAAAATATTGATACCCTGGATAGGGACAGTATTTTACTGACTATAGAGCAGTTAAAGGATGCATTTCTTTATATGCGAGATGCACAGAGAGATATTTGCACTCTGGCATCAAGAGTAAGTGCGATGTCCATATCTGCCAGAAGAAGTTTATGGACGCGCCAGTGGTCAGGTGATGCGGATTCCAAACGACATATGGAAGTATTGCCGTATAAGGGGGAGGAATTATTTGGGGTCGGTTTTCAGCGCACAGTGGGCTCACTCGCAGGTGGACCCCTGGACCCTGCAGGTAGTATCTCAGGGTTACAGGTTGGAATTCGAGAAGTCCCCTCCTCGCCGTTTCCTAAAGTCTGCTTTGCCAACGTCTCCCTCCGACAGGGCGACGGTATTGGAGGCCATTCACAAGCTGTATTCTCAGCAGGTGATAGTCAAGGTACCCCTCCTACAACAGGGACAGGGGTATTACTCCACGCTATTTGTGGTACCGAAGCCGGACGGCTCGGTAAGACCGATTCTAAATCTAAAATCTCTGAACCTGTACATACAAAAAATTCAAGTTCAAGATGGAGTCACTCAGAGCAGTGATAGCGAATCTGGAAGAAGGGGATTTTATGGTGTCCTTGGACATCAAGGATGCTTACCTTCATGTTCCAATTTGTCCTTCACACCAAGGGTACCTCAGGTTCGTGGTCCAAAACTGTCATTATCAGTTTCAGACGCTGCCGTTTGGATTGTCCACGGCACCCCGGGTCTTTACCAAGGTAATGGCCGAAATGATGATCCTTCTTCGAAGAGAAGGCGTCTTAATTATCCCTTACTTGGACGATCTCCTGATAAGGGCAAGATCCAGAGAACAGCTGGAGGTCGGAGTAGCACTAACCCAAGTAGTGCTCCAACAACACGGGTGGATTCTGAATTTTCCAAAATCCCAACTGATCCCGACGACACGTCTGTTGTTCCTAGGGATGATTCTGGACACTGTTCAGAAAAAGGTATTTCTTCCGGAGGAGAAAGCCAGGGAGTTATCCGATCTAGTCAGGAACCTCCTAAAACCAGGAAAAGTATCTGTGCATCAATGCACAAGAGTCCTGGGAAAAATGGTAGCTTGGAAGCGATTCCATTCGGCAGATTCCATGCACGAACTTTTAAGTGGGATCTGCTGGACAAATGGTCCGGATCGCATCTGCAGATGCATCAGCGGATAAAATTGTCCACAAGGACAAGAGTGTCTCTGCTATGGTGGTTGCAGAGTGCTCATCTGTTAGAGGGCCGCAGATTCGGCATACAGAACTGGGTCCTAGTGACCACGGATGCCAGCCTGAGAGGCTGGGGAGCGGTCACACAGGGAAGAAACTTCCAGGGCGTGTGGTCAAGCCTGGAGACGTCTCTTCACATAAATATACTGGAGCTAAGAGCAATCTACAATGCTCTAAGCCTGGCAAAACCTCTGCTTCAGGGTCAGCCGGTGTTGATTCAGTCGGACAACATCACGGCAGTCGCCCACGTAAACAGACAGGGCGGCACAAGAAGCAGGAGGGCAATGGCAGAAGCTGCAAGGATTCTCCGCTGGGCAGAAAATCATGTATTAGCACTGTCAGCTGTGTTCATCCCGGGAGTGGACAACTGGGAAGCAGACTTCCTCAGCAGACACTATCTGCACCCGGGAGAGTGGGGACTTCATCCAGAAGTCTTCCACATGATTGTGGTCCATTGGGAAAGACCAATGGTGGACATGATGGCGTCCCGCCTCAACAAAAAACTGGACAGGTATTGCGCCAGGTCAAGAGACCCTCAGGCAATAGCTGTAGACGCTCTGGTAACACCATGGGTGTACCAGTCAGTGTATGTGTTTCCTCCTCTGCCTCTCATACCAAAAGTACTGAGAATTATACGGCAAAGGGGAGTAAGAACGATACTCGTGGCTCCGGATTGGCCAAGAAGAACTTGGTACCCGGAACTTCAGGAGATGCTCACGGAAGATCCGTGGCCTCTACCTCTAAGACGGGACCTGCTTCAGCAGGGACCGTGTCTATTCCAAGACTTACCGCGGCTGCGTTTGACGGCATGGCGGTTGAACACCGAATCCTAAGGGAAAAAGGCATTCCGGAAGAGGTCATCCCTACCCTGGTAAAAGCCAGAAAGGAGGTGACTGCACAACATTATCACCGCATTTGGAGAAAATATGTTGCGTGGTGTGAGGCCAGGAAGGCCCCGACGGAGGAATTTCAACTGGGTCGATTCCTACATTTCCTGCAAACAGGATTGTCTATGGGCCTCAAATTAGGGTCCATTAAGGTTCAAATTTCGGCCCTGTCGATTTTCTTCCAGAAAGAATTGGCTTCAGTTCCTGAAGTCCAGACTTTTGTAAAAGGAGTACTACATATACAGCCCCCGGTTGTGCCCCCAGGGGCACCGTGGGATCTTAATGTAGTTTTGGATTTTCTCAGATCCCATTGGTTTGAGCCACTCAAATCGGTGGATTTGAAATATCTTACATGGAAAGTAACCATGCTACTGGCTTCAGCCAGGAGAGTGTCAGAATTGGCGGCTTTATCGTATAAAAGCCCATATCTGATTTTCCATTCGGACAGGGCAGAACTGCGGACGCGTCCTCACTTTCTGCCTAAGGTGGTTTCAGCGTTTCACCTGAACCAGCCTATTGTGGTGCCTGCGGCTACTAGCGATTTGGAGGATTCCAAGTTGCTGGACGTTGTCAGAGCATTGAAAATATATATTTCAAGGACGGCTGGAGTCAGAAAATCTGACTCGCTGTTTATACTGTATGCACCCAACAAGCTGGGTGCTCCTGCTTCTAAGCAGACGATTGCTCGTTGGATTTGTAGCACAATTCAACTTGCACATTCTGTGGCAGGCCTGCCACAGCCTAAATCTGTCAAGGCCCATTCCACAAGGAAGGTGGGCTCATCTTGGGCGGCTGCCCGAGGGGTCTCGGCATTACAACTCTGCCGAGCAGCTACGTGGTCAGGGGAGAACACGTTTGTAAAATTCTACAAATTTGATACCCTGGCTAAGGAGGACCTGGAGTTCTCTCATTCGGTGCTGCAGAGTCATCCGCACTCTCCCGCCCGTTTGGGAGCTTTGGTATAATCCCCATGGTCCTGACGGAGTCCCAGCATCCACTAGGACGTCAGAGAAAATAAGATTTTACTTACCGATAAATCTATTTCTCGTAGTCCGTAGTGGATGCTGGCGCCCATCCCAAGTGCGGATTGTCTGCAATACTTGTACATAGTTATTGTTACAAAAAAATCGGGTTGTTATTGTTGTGAGCCGTCTGTTCAGAGGCTCCTACGTTTGTCATACTGTTAACTGGGTTCAGATCACAAGTTGTACGGTGTGATTGGTGTGGCTGGTATGAGTCTTACCCGGGATTCAAAATCCTTCCTTATTGTGTACGCTCGTCCGGGCACAGTATCCTAACTGAGGCTTGGAGGAGGGTCATAGGGGGAGGAGCCAGTACACACCACCTAGTGGTCAAACTTTTAAATTTTGTGCCCTGTCTCCTGCGGAGCCGCTATTCCCCATGGTCCTGACGGAGTCCCAGCATCCACTACGGACTACGAGAAATAGATTTATCGGTAAGTAAAATCTTATTTTTCAATGACACAAAACCATCCAAGTTGCAGATTATGGATTGTGAAGGACAAATCAACCATATAAACAATTTAAGCAATTTAAATTGCATGCAGGTAGTAGAATATCAAACTCCTTGGATGAGAGTGGGTCGTAATAAACTAGGATAGAAAAGAATACAGTAGAAAATAAGATTTTAAACCTACCGGTAAATCTTTTTCTCGTAGTCCGTAGAGGATGCTGGGGACTCCGTAAGGACCATGGGGATAGACGGGCTCCACAGGAGACATGGGCACTTTAAGAAAGACTTTAGTTCTGGGTGTGCACTGGCTCCTCCCTCTATGCCACAGTTAGAGAAACTGTGCCCAGAGGAGACGGACAGTATGAGGAAAGGATTTTGTTAATCCAGGGCAAGATTCATACCAGCCACACCAATCACACCGTATAACTTGTGATAAACTACCCAGTTATCAGTATGAAAAAACAACATAGCATCAGTGCAGGACCGATGCAACTATAACATAACCCTTATTGAAGCAATAACTATATACAAGTATTGCAGAAGTAGTCCGCACTTGGGACGGGCGCCCAGCATCCTCTACGGACTACGAGAAAAGATTTACCGGTTGGTTTAAAATCTTATTTTCTCTAACGTCCTAGAGGATGCTGGGGACTCCGTAAGGACCATGGGGATTATACCAATGCTCCAAAACGGGCGGGAGAGTGCGGATGACTCTGCAGCACCGATTGAGCAAACATGAGTTCCTCCTCAGCCAGGGTATCAAACTTATAGTATTTTGCAAAGGTGTTTGAACCCGACCAAGTAGCAGCTTGACACAGCTGTAGTGCTGAGACCCCTCGGGCAGCCGCCCAAGAAGAGCCCACTTTCCTCGTGGAATGGGCCTTGACCGATTTCAGTAACTGCAATCCAGCCATAGAATGCGCTTGCTGAATCGTGTTACAAATCCGGCGAGCAATAGCCTGCTTTGAAGCAGGGGCACCAATCTTGTTGGTTGCATACAGGACAAACAGCGCTTCAGTTTTCCTGACTCTAGCCGTCCTGGCCACGTAAATTTTCAAAGCCCTGACCACATCAAGTAACTCGGAATCCTCCAAGTCACGCGTAGCCACAGGCACCACAATAGGTTGGTTCATATGAAAAGATGAGACCACTTTTGGTAGGAATTGAGGACGGGTCCGCAATTCCGCTCTATCCACATGGAATACCAAATATGGGCTTTTATGTGACAAAGCCGCTAATTCCGACACTCGCCTAGCCGAAGCCAAGGTTAATAACATACCACCTTCCACGTGAGATAATTTAACTCCACTGTTTTAAGTGGTTCAAACCAGTGTGATTTTAGAAAACTTAACACCACGTTAAGGTCCCAAGGTGCCACCGGAGGCACAAAAGGAGGCTGAATATGCAGCACTCCTTTTACAAAAGTCTGAACTTCTGGAGGAGAAGCCAATTCTTTTTGAAAGAAAATGGATAAGGCCGAAATCTGGACCTTAATAGAGCCTAATTGTAGGCCCAAATTCACTCCAGTTTGTAGGAAGTGAAGGAAACGGCCCAGATGGAATTCTTCCGTAGGAGCATTCCTGGCCTCACACCAAGAAACATAATTTCGCCATATACGGTGTAATGTTTTAACATTACATCCTTCCTAGCCTTTATCAGCGTAGGGATGACCTCAACCGGAATGCTAGGATCCGGCATTCAACCGCCATGCCGTCAAACGCAGCCGCGGTAAGTATTGGAACAGACAGGGCCCCTGATGCAACAGGTCCTGTCTTAGAGGGAGAGGCCACAGATCTTCTGTGAGCATTTCCTGCAGATCCGGATACCAGGTCCTCCGTGGCCAATCTGGAACAATGAGGATTGTTCTCACTTTTCTTTGTCTTATTATCCTCAACACCTTGGGTATGAGAGGAAGAGGAGGAAATACATAGACCGGCCGGAACACCCACGGTGTCACTAGGGCGTCTACAGCTACTGCCTGAGGGTCTCTTGACCTTGCGCAATACCTCTGTAGCTTTTTGTTGAGCCGGGACGGCATCATGTCTATCTGTGGCAGTTCCCACCGACTTGTAATCTGTGCAAAGACTTCCTGATGAAGTCCCCACTCTCCCGGATGTAGGTCGTGTCTGCTGAGGAAGTCTGCTTCCTAGTTGTCCACTCCCGGAATGAACACTGCTGACAGTGCGCTTGCGTGATTCTCCACCCAGCGAAGAATTCTGGTGGCTTGTGCCATCGCCACTCTGCTCCTTGTGCCGCCTTGGCGGTTTACATGAGCCACTGCGGTGACGTCTGACTGGATCAGAACCGGTTGGTCGCAAAGTAAGGTCTCCGCTTGACGTAGGGCATTGTATATGTTGATGTGAAGACAAGTCTCTTGACTTGACCAAAGACCTTGGAAATTTCTTCCCTGTGTGACTGCTCCCCAACCTTGGAGGCTTGCGTCTGTGGTCACCAGGATCCAGCCCTGAATGCTGAATCTGCGTCCCTCGAGAAGGTGAGCACTCTGCAGCCACCACAGGAGTGATACCCTGACCCTGGGGGACAGGGTGATCAACCAATGCATCTGTAAATGTGACCCGGACCACTTGTCCAGTAGGTCCCATTGGAAAGTCCTCGCATGGAACCTGCCGAATGGAATGGCCTCGTATGATGCCACCATCTTTCCCAGGACTCGAGTGCAGTGATGCACTGACACAAGTTTTGGTTTCAATAGGTTCCTGACAAGAGTCATGAGTTCCTGGGCCTTATCTATCAGGAGATAAACCCTCTTCTGGTACGTGTCCAGAATCATGCCCAAGAAAGACAGACGAGTAGTAGGAATCAACTGCGAATTCGGGATATTGAGAATCCAGCCGTGTTGCTGTAACACTTTCAGTGAAAGTGACACGCTGTTCAGCAACTGCTCTCTTGATCTCGCTTTTATGAGATCGCCCAAGTACGGGATAATTGTGACACCTTGCTTGCACAGGAGCACCATCATTTCCGCCATTACCTTGGTGAAAATTCTCAGGGCCATGGAGAGACCAAACAGCAACGTCTGAAATTGGCAATGACAGTCCTGTACCGCAAATCTGAGGTACGCCTGATGAGGTGGATAAATGGGGACATGAAGGTATGCATCCTGTACACAAATGCGGACAACAGGTGTCAAGCCGTGTGTTGCCTTTGTCAAGCTGTAATAAGTAGGGATAAGGACGTTAACCACCTCGGAACATCCTCCCTTATACGACACCTGCAGCGCATTCATCATAAGTCAGTGACAAGTTCAAAAACTTTGGATGACAGCGGAAGCAGTCCACTGACCACTAAATCCCTTCCTCTTGTAACCAAGCTCCTGCAAACCACACCACCAACTCCCTCAGTGTCAATTTCCTCCTTAGACAGGAGAGCCAATAGTCCTGCAGGCCATGTCACTGGCAAGTCTGACGAGTCCTCTCCTGCCTGGGATTCCTCCGATGCATCCTTGAGTGTAACGCCTACTGCTGCTGGCGCTGCTGTTGTTGCTGCTGGGAGTCGATCGTCATCCCAGAGGGGAAGTCGGAAGACCACTTGTACTACTTCCAGTAAGCAATTGACTGTCCAACAGTCCTTTGCGAGGAAGATGAAATATCACAGCAGTCATCCTGCTGCAAAGCGGATAACTCAGGTCTTGTCAGCCTGGGTGGTGAGAAACGTGGTTCCGGTATCCATCGTTAATTTACAGGCAACTAGAGACTTGATTGAGGTACTGTGTCCCCGGTACCAAATACCCTCTAGGTTCCATTTCTCTAGGCAGGCGATACCGAAAATGTACACAGACCTCAGAAAAAGAGTCACCAGTGTCCTAAAAAATGCAGTTGTACCCAATGTCCACTTGTCTGTGGTTAAGTGGAGCAGGGCAGACTCAGGACTATATGACTGTGACAGCCCACTGGGTAGATGTATTGCCCCCCGCAGCAAGAACAGCAGCGGCGGCACCAGTAGCAGCATCTCGCAATTGCCAACTCGTTCCAAGGCAGGCTACGCTTTGTATCACCGCTTTCCATAAGAGGCACACAGCTGACAACCTCTTACGGAAACTGAGGAACATCATCGCAGAATGGCTTACCCCAATTGGACTCTCCTGGGGATTTGTGACATCGGACAACGCCACCAATATTGTGCGTGCATTACATCTGGGTAAATTCCAGCACGTCCCATGTTTTGCACATACATTTAATTTGGTGGTGCAGAATTATTTAAAAAACGACAGGGGCGTGCAAGAGATGCTGTCGGTGGCCCGAAGAATTGCGGGCCACTTTCTGCCTTCAGCCACCGCAGGTCGAAGACTGGAGCACCACCAAACATTCCTGAACCTGTCCTGCCATCATCTGAAGCAAGAGGTGGTAACGAGGTGGAATTCAACCCTCTATATGCTTCAGAGGATGGAGGAGCAGCAAAAGGCCATTCAAGCCTATACATCTGCCCACTAAATAGGCAAAGGAGGGGGAATGCACCTGACTCAAGCGCAGTGGAGAATGATTTCAACGTTGTGCAAGGTTCTGCAACCCTTTGAACTTGCCACACGTGAAGTCAGTTCAGACACTGCCAGCCTGAGTCAGGTCATTCCCCTCATCAGGCTTTTGCAGAAGAAGCTGGAGACATTGAAGGAGGAGCTAAAACAGAGCGATTCCACTAGGCATGTGGGACTTGTGGATGGAGCCCTTAATTCACTTAACCAGGATTCAATCTGTTGAAATCAGAGCACTACATTTTGGCCACCGTGCTCGATCCTAGATTTAAAACCTACATTGTATCTCTCTTTCCGGCAGACACAAGTCTGCAGAGGTTCAAAGACCTGCTGGTGAGAAAATTGTCAAGTCAAGCGGAACGTGACCCATCAACAGCTCCTCCTTCACATTCTCCCGCAAGTGGGGGTGCGAGGAAAAGGCTAAGAATTCCGAGCCCACCC
The DNA here is from genome assembly GCF_028390025.1 of Pseudophryne corroboree. Lineage (NCBI taxonomy): Eukaryota > Metazoa > Chordata > Amphibia > Anura > Myobatrachidae > Pseudophryne > Pseudophryne corroboree. Next base: position 397,993 of record NW_026970030.1, read on the forward strand.
GCTGGCGGTGATGCAGGGCAGTCTGGAGTGAGTGCTGGCATCTGGTCCGGACTGAAGGACCTGGCAACGATTACTGACATGTCGTCTACTGTCACTGCATATGATTCTGTCACCTTTGAAAGAATGGTGGAGAATTATATGAGTGACTGCATCCAGGTAGGCACGTCAGTATGTATACTGGCAGGAAAAAGAGGCAATTTGGAGGCCCTTGCACAAACTGGCTTTATTCTACCTAAGTTGCCCTCCCTCCAGTGTGTACTCCAAAAGAGTGTTTAGTGTAGCCGCTCACCTTGTCAGCAATCGGCGTATGAGGTTACTTCCAGAAAATGTGGAGAAGATGATGATCATCAAAATGAATTATAATCAATTCCTCCGTGGAGACATTCACCAGCAATTGCCTCCAGAAAGTACACAGGGATCTGAGATGGTGGATTCCAGTGGGGACGAATTAATAATCTGTGAGGAGGGGGATGTACACAGTGAAAGGGGTGAGGAATCGGAGGATGATGAGGTGGACATCTTGCCTCTGTAGAGCCAGTTTGTGCAAGGAGAGATTGATTGATTGATTCTTTTTTGGTGGGGGCACAAACCAACCAGTCATTTCAGTCAGTCGTGTGGCAGACCCTGTCGCTGAAATGATGGGTTCATCAATGTTTTTCTTTTCAATCTAAGCCCCTGCAGTTTTCTGTAAGCATCTGCTTCGCTATGATGATCAACAAGTCACATGGGCAAACACTCAGGGCTGGAGGCGTAGATCTTAGGACCAGCTGCTACAAGCATGGCAGAGGTGTCACTATCACTGGTGACACCCAGAGAGGTGGCGAAGGAGATTGTAATGCAATGCGCGCAGATAAGCAGCGCAATGGTAAAAAGGAGGCATGGTCTCATAGGTAGGGGCGTGGCCTGAATCACCATTTTGTTGCTCCGGGTATCCCGGGGGTTGGGGGCTGCACCCGGGGACTAGTGTGTGAGTGGTGCTGGCTCCTGCACAGTGACAGAAACTGGGTGTTGCACGTAATGTCACAGTGAAACACCCATATTCTGTCACTGAAGAAGAGCCGGCACTTTGGTGTCACCCCCCTTGGCGGGTGACACTCGGGTGTGTGCCGCAACCCTGTTGTGATGCCACTGACCCATGGAAAGCTTTACGTGGCTTACCCATGTGTTAGTAGCCCCAAGCATCTTTTGTGTTAGTCCCTGAAGAAAAACTTCAAATATTGTTTACAATTTTGTAATCAATGGGCCTAATTCAGTAAGGATAGCAAATTCTGCTAAGTAACAGAATTTGCAATCCTTTGGTTCGCATGCTGGGGCCACCCATCACAGGGCATGGCCACCCAGCATGCCGCCTCCCTTCTTGACCACGCTGAAATTGCAGTCTCAGTGCAGTTCAGCGTGATCATAAAAAATGGGTTAGCCTCCTGTTGGTGCAGACTGTACGTGTGCGCAGGAAGCCGCCACCATTTTTGTGATCGCAGCGGCTGCATGTGATGTCATGCAGCCGCTCTGACCACGCCTCCTGTTTCTCCGTTGCCGACCCCATTTTGTAGCCCTGCCCCTGCACCGCTCCATCTCCGACTTTGAAATGGATTGTTGCTGACCCCCCCCCGCACCGATTGACAGTCAGAGGTGATCGCATTATCTGCGGGGTGCCACAGAAAATGCAGGCGCATGCGTATGCTCTTAGCAATTTTTGCAGTTGGATTGCTTATTGCGATTACAATCCAACCTGAATCAGGCTCTATTACCTATCACAATGCACTGCAGGTAGTACAAAATGGGGTTAATATAGGAGAAAAACCCCCAGAGCTGTGCTCCTTAACTGTCCCTGGTGGCTAGTGGAGCAGCTGCCCAGTAATCAGTGTCCACGCCAGTGCACACACGGCCCGCCCCCTACAGCCACGCTGGATCTCGGTATAGTGTGGGCACAGAAGCCCCTTACCTCCCTTTCATCAGCGGCCTCGTGATCCCGGAGGGCGGTGTGTGTGTGACTGACCTTAGGAAGAAACCGGAGCCTCCGCTGCAGTGACACAGCAACCAGGGCACGGGAGTATACTGCGCCGCTGGGAGTGATGGAGCTGCAGTAAAGATGTCTATTAGACCTAGCCTGCTGCAGCCCTTGTAGATTCTTATAAAAAAAGTTCTTCTTTTCTTGTCAAAATTAATAGCTAAGAATAGGCTGCCTGAGGCAGCCCCCTGTTAAGTGGCCTACTACTGAAGGCACCAACTACAAACTGAGCTCCCTGTTCATGGAAGCGAGGTTATAGAGCAGGGGGCGCTGAGCATCTTGGGAACAGTCAAAAGCTTTGAGCCTGTTGGTGCCTCAGATCAAGATCCTACTCTACACCCCAATGTGAATCCTTGTGGAGTCCAGTGTACCCCACAGAAGAAATGAATGTGTCACACCCATTGGCAGCAACATTAGAATAGCTGCTGATGGGCACAATTGAGAAAGGAAGGGGGGAACACATTTGAATCCAGCACATATATGTAATTTGAATATGTAATTTGTACTTTCCTACTTTAAAATGTAATGGATGAACCTCACCCTGTGAGAACTATCTTTATGATCAAGAGATCTCATATGCAAGATAAGTATGTGTTGGCAGAGGTGCTCACTGGGCAGAGATGCTTATCGCATCTCTGGCATGTGCCGGTGCACTGCGGCACCAGCACACACACACACTTCAGACCTGATCTCCTGTTGTGTGAATATGCACAGCAGAGATCAGATCTGAATTAGGCCCTATATACAGCTGTCAGTAAGGCAGGGATCTGCTGCTGCCAGTGAGGCAGGGATCTGCTGCTGCCAGTGAGGCAGGGATCTGCTGCTGCCAGAGAGGCAGGGATCTGCTGCTGCCAGAGAGGCAGGGATCTGCTGCTGCCAGAGAGGCAGGGATCTGCTGCTGCCAGAGAGGCAGGGATCTGCTGCTGCCAGAGAGGCAGGGATCTGCTGCTGTCAGTGAGGCAGTGATCTGCTGCTGTCAGTGAGGCAGTGATCTGCTGCTGTCAGTAAGGCAGGGATGTGCTGCTATAAGTGAGGCAGGTATGTGCTGCTGTCAATGAGGCAGGGATGTGCTGCTGTCAGTGAAGCAGGGATGTGCTGCTGTCAGCAAGGCAGTGATCTGCTGCCCACTATCTCCCTATCACCCCTGCCTGAGTCACACACTTTCCCTGTCACCCCTGCCCCAGTTACCCACTATCTCCCAGTCACCGCTGCCTCAGTTAACCACTATACCTGCGACCCCTGCCTCAGTCACCCACTATACCAGTCACCCCTGCTTTAGTCACCCACTATCTCTGTCACCCCTGCCTCAGTCAACCACTATCTCCATATCACCCCTGCCTCAGTCACCCACTATCCCTGTCACCCCTGCCTCAGTCTCCTACTGTCCCTGTCACCCCTGCCACAGTCATCCACTATATCCCTATCACCCCTGCCTTAGTCACTGACTATCTCCCAGTCACCCCGGCCTCAGTCACCCACTATCTCCCACTCATACATGCTTCAGTCACCCACTATCAACCCACTGCTAAATTGTGCTTCCTAGCTGTTTTTATAAAATCACTGAATCAAATCTAACTCTGATTACATCAGAGAAGGCCAGGTACCCTATACCAGAACAGGGGGTTTGAAATTTTGACTTGTCTACTTAAAGATCACCAAAATCTGATAACAAGGTCAATTACGTCCCTGGTTGGGATTGAACCACCAACCTTTTGGTTAGTAGCCGGACACACTAACCGATTGCGCCACAGAAACACTTTGCAAAAAGTACATACTGACAAAGGCTAATAAGCATACATCTAGAACGTTTCCTAGAAAAACTTTAAAAAGTCAATAATCTGGAGAGTTTTTGTAAGATGTTTCTTCCATCAACCAATGAAGAAACACATTGGTACTTTCCCATGATGAGTGAGTGCTTCAGGATCTCTTGCACTTACATGTGCAGCAGAGTACTGCAATGGAAGCATGCTGGGCCCATTACCCAGAGGTAGGCAGATTGAAACTATCCTTTGCTATATGCATTTTTTTTTGTTAATTTAAGTAATCAAAACTGGGATTGATATTTTTGCTCTTTTATTTTTCATTAAAGTACAATAACTTTTACCATTTTAATTTGTTTTAATAGTATATTGAAAGTATTGTTTTCTTTTAAAAATCCATTAATTTTCTTTACCCTATTATTAAAATGGTAATTGACAAAAACAAACTACATTGTCACCAGAAGAGCAATACAAAATGTACAAGTGATATATTAAAATCATCTTTCCAGCTTGAATTTCAATGATGCATTGGGGCAACGATTTTGTGAGAAACATTTTCACCCTTAAATATAGATTTTCTTAATTCCTTACCTGTGTGCTAATTAGATATCACCTTGTTTTCACATTAAACAGACTTCCACATGAGAAAGCAGCAAGGATGCAGTGGCGTTAATGTTTCCTGGTGTCAACCTGTATTATTTCAGTAGACATTGAAATGAGGATGCATCTTGCTGCCTTTCCAATGAAGCAAGTTTAATTTAGTAATAGGTGAAAAACCATCCTTACAAAGGTGTTAATCAGAGACTTGGCTTTGTGGACACTTTTCAGAGAACAAATTTGTTAGCATAAAAATAAAGCCAGAAAATGAAGAGCTGTTTAATCACTCAATTGGATTTTTTTGCCAGCATATTTCTTTTTCTCTGCAACCCACTGCTAAATTGTGCTTCCTAGCTGTTTTTATAAAATCACTGAATCAAATCTAACTCTGATTACATCAGAGAAGGCCAGGTACCCTACACCATAAGAGGGGATTTGAAATTTTGACTTGTCAACTTAAAGATCACCAAAATCTGATAACAAGTTCAATTACGTCCCTGGGTGGGATTGAACCACCAACCTTTTGGTTTATAGCCGTACACACTAACTGATTGCGCCACAGAGACACTTTGCAAAAGTACATACTGACAAAGGCTAATAAGCATTCATCTAAAACGTTTCCTAGAAAAACTTTAAAAAGTCAATAATCTGGAGAGTTTTTGTAAGATGTTTCTTCCATCCACCAACGAAGAAACACATTGGTACTTTCCCATGATGAGTGAGTGCTTCAGGATCTCTTGCACTTACATGTGCAGCAGAGTACTGCAATGGAAGCATGCTGGGCCCATAACCCAGAGGTAGGCAGATTAAAACTATCCTTTGCTATATGCATTTTTTTTTGTTAATTTAAGTAATCAAAACTGGGATTGATATTGTTGCTCTTTTATTTTTACTTAAAGTACAATAACTTTTACCATTTTAATTTGTTTTAATAGTATATTGACAGTATAGTTTTATTTTAAAAAATCCACTTAATTTTCTTTACCCTATTATTAAAAGGGTAATTGACAAAAACAAACTACATTGTCACCAGAAGAGCAATACAAAATGTACAAGTGATATATTAAAATCATCTTTCCAGCTTGAATTTCAATGATGCATTGGGGCAACGATTTTGTGAGAAACATCTTCACCCTTAAATAAAGATTTTCTTAATTCCTTACCTGTGTGCTAATTAGATATCACCTTGTTTTCACATTAAACAGACTTCCACATGAGAAAGCAGCAAGAATGCAGTGGCGTTAATGTTTCCTGGTGTCAACCTGTATTATTTCAGTAGACATTGAAATGAGGATGCATCTTGCTGCCTTTCCAATGAAGCAAGTTTAATTTAGTAATAGGTGAAAAACCATCCTTACAAAGGTGTTAATTAGAGACTTGGCTTTGTGGACACTTTTCAGAGAACAAATTTGTTAGCATAAAAATAAAGCAAGAAAATGAAGAGCTGTTTAATCACTTAATTGGATTTTTTTGCCAGCATATTTCTTTTTCTCTGCAACCCACTGCTAAATTGTGCTTCCTAGCTGTTTTTATAAAATCACTGAATCAAATCTAACTCTGATTACATCAGAGAAGGCCAGGTACCCTACACCATAAGAGGGGGTTTGAAATTTTGACTTGTGTACTTAAAGATCACCAAAATCTGATAATAAGGTCAATTACATCCCTGGGTGGGATTGAACCACCAACCTTTTGGTTAATAGCCATACACACTAACTGATTGCGCCACAGAGACACTTTGCAAAAGTACATACTGACAAAGGCTAATAAGCATTCATCTAAAACGTTTCCTAGAAAAACTTTAAAAAGTCAATAATCTGGAGAGTTTTTGTAAGATGTTTCTTCCATCAACCAACGAAGAAACACATTGGTACTTTCCCATGATGAGTGAGTGCTTCAGGATCTATTGCACTTACATGTGCAGCAGAGTACAGCAATGGAAGCATGCTGGGCACATAACCCAGAGGTAGGCAGATTGAAACTATCCTCTGCTATATGCATTTTTTTTTGTTAATTAAAGTAATCCAAAACTGGGATTGATATGTTGGCTCTTTTATTTTTACTTAAAGTACAATAACTTTTACCATTTTAATTTGTTTTAATAGTATATTGACAGTATTGTTTTCTTTCAAAAATCAGCTTAATTTTCTTTACCCTATTATTAAAATGGTAATTGACAAAAACAAACTACATTGTCACCAGAAGAGCAATACAAAATGTACAAGTGATATATTAAAATCATCTTTCCAGCTTGAATTTCAATGATGCATTGGGGCAACGATTTTGTGAGAAACATTTTCACCCTTAAATAAAGATTTTCTTAATTCCTTACCTGTGTGCTAATTAGATATCACCTTGTTTTCACATTAAACAGACTTCCACATGAGAAAGCAGCAAGGATGCATTGGCGTTAATGTTTCCTGGTGTCAACCTGTGTTATTTCAGTAGACATTGAAATGAGGATGCATCTTGCTGCCTTTCCAATGAAGCAAGTTTAATTTAGTAATAGGTTAAAAACCATCCTTACAAAGGTGTTAATCAGAGACTTGGCTTTGTGGACACTTTTCAGAGAACAAATTTGTTAGCATAAAAATAAAGCCAGAAAATTAAGAGCGGTTGAATCACTCAATTAGATTTTTTTTGCCAGCATATTTCTTTTTCTCTGCAACCCACTGCTAAATTGTGTTTCCTAGCTGTTTTTATAAAATCACTGAATCAAATCTAACTCTGATTACATCAGAGAAGGCCAGGTACCCTACACCAGAACAGGGGGTTTGAAATTTTGACTTGTCTACTTAAAGATCACCAAAATCTGAAAACAAGGTCAATTACGTCCCTGGGTGGGATTGAACCACCAACTTTTTGGTTAGTAGTCGGACACACTAACCGATTGCGCCACAGAGACACTTTGTAAAAAGTACATACTGACAAAGGCTAATAAGCATACATCTAGAACGTTTCCTAGAAAAACTTTAAAAAGTCAATAATCTGGAGAGTTTTTGTAAGATGTTTCTTCCATCAACCAACGAAGAAACACATTGGTACTTTCCCATGATGAGTGAGTGCTTCAGGATCTATTGCACTTACATGTGCAGCAGAGTACTGCAATGGAAGCATGCTGGGCCCATTACCCAGAGGTAGGCAGATTGAAACTATCCTCTGCTATATGCATTTTTTTTGTTAAAGTAATCAAAACTGGGATTGATATTTTTGCTCTTTTATTTTTACTTAAAGTACAATAACTTTTACCATTTTAATTTGTTTTAATAGTATATTGACAGTATAGTTTTCTTTAAAAAATCCACTTAATTTTCTTTACCCTATTATTAAAAGGGTAATTGACAAAAACAAACTGCATTGTCACCAGAAGAGCAATACAAAATGTACAAGTGATATATTAAAATCATCTTTCCAGCTTGAATTTCAATGATGCATTGGGGCAACGATTTTGTGAGAAACATCTTCACCCTTAAATATAGATTTTCTTAATTCCTTACCTGTGTGCTAATTAGATATCACCTTGTTTTCACATTAAACAGACTTCTACATGAGAAAGCAGCAAGGATGCAGTGGCGTTAATGTTTCCTGGTGTCAACCTGTATTATTTCAGTAGACATTGAAATGAGGATGCATCTTGCTGCCTTTCCAATGAAGCAAGTTTAATTTAGTAATAGGTGAAAAACCATCCCTACAAATGTGTTAATCAGAGACTTGGCTTTGTGGACACTTTTCAGAGAACAAATTTGTTAGCATAAAAATAAAGGCAGAAAATGAAGAGCTGTTTAATCACTCAATTGGATTTTTTTTGCCAGCATATTTCTTTTTCTCTGCAACCCACTGCTAAATTGTGCTTCCTAGCTGTTTTTATAAAATCAATGAATCAAATCTAACTCTGATTACATCAGAGAAGGCCAGGTACCCTACACCATAACAAGGGGTTTGAAATTTTGACTTGTCTACTTAAAGATCACCAAAATCTGATAACAAGGTCAATTACGTCCCTGGGTGGGATTGAACCACCAACCTTTTGGGTAGTAGCCAGACACACTAACCGATTGCGCCACAGAGACACTTTGCAAAAAGTACATACTGACAAAGGCTAATAAGCATTCATCTAGAACGTTTCCTAGAAAAACTTTAAAAAGTCAATAATCTGGAGAGTTTTTGTAAGAATTTTCTTTAATCAACCAACGAAGAAACACATTGGTACTTTCCCATGATGAGTGAGTGCTTCAGGATCTCTTGCACTTACATGTGCAGCAGAGTACTGCAATGGAAGCATGCTGGGCCCATTACCCAGAGGTAGGCAGATTGAAACTATCCTCTGCTATATGCATTTTTTTTGTTAAAGTAATCCAAAACTGGGATTGATATGTTAGCTATTTTATGTTTACTTAAAGTACAATGACTTTTACCATTTTAATTTGTTTTAATAGTATATTGACAGTATAGTTTTCTTTCAAAAATCCACTTAATTTTCTTTACCCTATTATTAAAATGGTAATTGACAAAAACAAACTACATTGTCACCAGAAGAGCAATACAAAATGTACAAGTGATATATTAAAATCATCTTTCCAGCTTGAATTTCAATGATGCATTGGGGCAACGATTTTGTGAGAAACATCTTCACCCTTAAATAAAGATTTTCTTAATTCCTTACCTGTGTGCTAATTAGATATCACCTTGTTTTCACATTAAACAGACTTCCACATGAGAAAGCAGCAAGGATGCATTGGCGTTAATGTTTCCTGGTGTCAACCTGTATTATTTCAGTAGACATTGAAATGAGGATGCATCTTGCTGCCTTTCCAATGAAGCAAGTTTAATTTAGTAATAGGTTAAAAACCATCCTTACAAAGGTGTTAATCAGAGACTTGGCTTTGTGGACACTTTTCAGAGAACAAATTTGTTAGCATAAAAATAAAGCCAGAAAATTAAGAGCTGTTGAATCACTCAATTAGATTTTTTTTGCCAGCATATTTCTTTTTCTCTGCAACCCACTGCTAAATTGTGCTTCCTAGCTGTTTTTATAAAATCACTGAATCAAATCTAACTCTGATTACATCAGAGAAGGCCAGGTACCCTACACCATAACAAGGGGTTTGAAATTTTGACTTGTCTACTTAAAGATCACCAAAATCTGATAACAAGGTCAATTACGTCCCTGGTTGGGATTGAACCACCAACCTTTTGGTTAGTAGCCGGACACACTAACCGATTGCGCCACAGAAACACTTTGCAAAAAGAACATACTGACAAAGGCTAATAAGCATACATCTAGAACGTTTCCTAGAAAAACTTTAAAAAGTCAATAATCTGGAGAGTTTTTGTAAGATGTTTCTTCCATCAACCAATGAAGAAACACATTGGTACTTTCCCATGATGAGTGAGTGCTTCAGGATCTCTTGCACTTACATGTGCAGCAGAGTACTGCAATGGAAGCATGCTGGGCCCATTACCCAGAGGTAGGCAGATTGAAACTATCCTCTGCTATATGCATTTTTTTTGTTAATTAAAGTAATCAAAACTGGGATTGATATTTTTGCTCTTTTATTTTTACTTAAAGTACAATAACTTTTACCATTTTAATTTGTTTTAATAGTATATTGACAGTATAGTTTTCTTTAAAAAATCCACTTAATTTTCTTTACCCTATTATTAAAAGGGTAATTGACAAAAACAAACTGCATTGTCACCAGAAGAGCAATACAAAATGTACAAGTGATATATTAAAATCATCTTTCCAGCTTGAATTTCAATGATGCATTGGGGCAACGATTTTGTGAGAAACATCTTCACCCTTAAATAAAGATTTTCTTAATTCCTTACCTGTGTGCTAATTAGATATCACCTTGTTTTCACATTAAACAGACTTCTACATGAGAAAGCAGCAAGGATGCAGTGGCGTTAATGTTTCCTGGTGTCAACCTGTATTATTTCAGTAGACATTGAAATGAGGATGCATCTTGCTGCCTTTCCAATGGAGCAAGTTTAATTTAGTTATAGGTGAAAAACCATCCCTACAAAGGTGTTAATCAGAGACTTGGCTTTGTGGACACTTTTTAGAGAACAAATTTGTTAGCATAAAAATAAAGGCAGAAAACGAAGAGCTGTTTAATCACTCAATTGGATTTTTCTACCAGCATATTTTTTTCTCTGCAACCCATTGCTAAATGGTGCTTCCTAGCTGTTTTTTATAAAATCACTGAATCAAATCTAACTCTGATTACATCAGAGAAGGCCAGGTACCCTACACCATAAGAGGGGGTTTGAAATTTTGACTTGTCTACTTAAATATCACCAAAACCTGATCACAAGGTCAATTATGTCCCTGGGTGGGATTGAACCACAAACCTTTTGGTTAGTAGCCAGACACACTAACCGATTGAGCCACAGAGACACTTTGCAAAAAGTACATACTGACAAAGGCTAATAAGCATTCATCTAGAACGTTTCCTAGAAAAACTTTAAAAAGTCAATAATCTGGAGAGTTTTTGTAAGAATTTTCTTAAATCAACCAACGAAGAAACACATTGGTACTTTCCCATGATGAGTGAGTGCTTCAGGATCTCTTGCACTTACATGTGCAGCAGAGTACTGCAATGGAAGCATGCTGGGCCCATTACCCAGAGGTAGGCAGATTGAAACTATCCTCTGCTATATGCATTTTTTTTGTTAATTAAAGTAATCAAAACTGGGATTGATATTTTTGCTCTTTTATTTTTACTTAAAGTACAATAACTTTTACCATTTTAATTTGTTTTAATAGTATATTGACAGTATAGTTTTCTTTAAAAAATCCACTTAATTTTCTTTACCCTATTATTAAAAGGGTAATTGACAAAAACAAACTGCATTGTCACCAGAAGAGCAATACAAAATGTACAAGTGATATATTAAAATCATCTTTCCAGCTTGAATTTCAATGATGCATTGGGGCAACGATTTTGTGAGAAACATCTTCACCCTTAAATAAAGATTTTCTTAATTCCTTACCTGTGTGCTAATTAGATATCACCTTGTTTTCACATTAAACAGACTTCTACATGAGAAAGCAGCAAGGATGCAGTGGCGTTAATGTTTCCTGGTGTCAACCTGTATTATTTCAGTAGACATTGAAATGAGGATGCATCTTGCTGCCTTTCCAATGAAGCAAGTTTAATTTAGTAATAGGTGAAAAACCATCCCTACAAAGGTGTTAATCAGAGACTTGGCTTTGTGGACACTTTTCAGAGAACAAATTTGTTAGCATAAAAATAAAGCCAGAAAATGAAGAGCTGTTTAATCACTCAATTGGATTTTTTTTGCCAGCATATTTCTTTTTCTCTGCAACCCACTGCTAAATTGTGCTTCCTAGCTGTTTTTATAAAATCAATGAATCAAATCTAACTCTGATTACATCAGAGAAGGCCAGGTACCCTACACCATAACAGGGGGTTTGAAATTTTGACTTGTCTACTTAAAGATCACCAAAATCTGAAAACAAGGTCAATTACGTCCCTGGGTGGGATTGAACCACCAACCTTTTGGTTAGTAGTCGGACACACTAACCAATTGCGCCACAGAGACACTTTGCAAAAAGTACATACTGACAAAGGCTAATAAGCATACATCTAGAACGTTTCCTAGAAAAACTTTAAAAAGTCAATAATCTGGAGAGTTTTTGTAAGATGTTTCTTCCATCAACCAACGAAGAAACACATTGGTACTTTCCCATGATGAGTGAGTGCTTCAGGATCTCTTGCACTTACATGTGCAGCAGAGTACTGCAATGGAAGCATGCTGGGCCCATAACCCAGAGGTAGGCAGATTGAAACTATCCTTTGCTATATGCATTTTTTTTTGTTAATTTAAGTAATCAAAACTGGGATTGATATTTTTGCTCTTTTATTTTTCATTAAAGTACAATAACTTTTACCATTTTAATTTGTTTTAATAGTATATTGAAAGTATTGTTTTCTTTTAAAAATCCATTAATTTTCTTTACCCTATTATTAAAATGGTAATTGACAAAAACAAACTACATTGTCACCAGAAGAGCAATACAAAATGTACAAGTGATATATTAAAATCATCTTTCCAGCTTGAATTTCAATGATGCATTGGGGCAACGATTTTGTGAGAAACATTTTCACCCTTAAATAAAGATTTTCTTAATTCCTTACCTGTGTGCTAATTAGATATCACCTTGTTTTCACATTAAACAGACTTCCACATGAGAAAGCAGCAAGGATGCAGTGGCGTTAATGTTTCCTGGTGTCAACCTGTATTATTTCAGTAGACATTGAAATGAGGATGCATCTTGCTGCCTTTCCAATGAAGCAAGTTTAATTTAGTAATAGGTGAAAAACCATCCTTACAAAGGTGTTAATCAGAGACTTGGCTTTGTGGACACTTTTCAGAGAACAAATTTGTTAGCATAAAAATAAAGCCAGAAAATGAAGAGCTGTTTAATCACTCAATTGGATTTTTTTGCCAGCATATTTCTTTTTCTCTGCAACCCACTGCTAAATTGTGCTTCCTAGCTGTTTTTATAAAATCACTGAATCAAATCTAACTCTGATTACATCAGAGAAGGCAAGGTACCCTACACCATAAGAGGGGATTTGAAATTTTGACTTGTCAACTTAAAGATCACCAAAATCTGATAACAAGTTCAATTACGTCCCTGGGTGGGATTGAACCTCCAACCTTTTGGTTTATAGCCGTACACACTAACTGATTGCGCCACAGAGACACTTTGCAAAAGTACATACTGACAAAGGCTAATAAGCATTCATCTAAAACGTTTCCTAGAAAAACTTTAAAAAGTCAATAATCTGGAGAGTTTTTGTAAGATGTTTCTTCCATCCACCAACGAAGAAACACATTGGTACTTTCCCATGATGAGTGAGTGCTTCAGGATCTCTTGCACTTACATGTGCAGCAGAGTACTGCAATGGAAGCATGCTGGGCCCATAACCCAGAGGTAGGCAGATTAAAACTATCCTCTGCTATATGCATTTTTTTTGTTAATTAAAGTATTCCAAAACTGGGATTGATATTTTTGCTCTTTTATTTTTCATTAAAGTACAATAACTTTTACCATTTTAATTTGTTTTAATAGCATATTGAAAGTATTGTTTTCTTTTAAAAATCCATTAATTTTCTTTACCCTATTATTAAAATGGTAATTGACAAAAACAAACTACATTGTCACCAGAAGAGCAATACAAAATGTACAAGTGATATATTAAAATCATCTTTCCAGCTTGAATTTCAATGATGCATTGGGGCAACGATTTTGTGAGAAACATTTTCACCCTTAAATAAAGATTTTCTTAATTCCTTACCTGTGTGCTAATTAGATATCACCTTGTTTTCACATTAAACAGACTTCCACATGAGAAAGCAGCAAGGATGCAGTGGCGTTAATGTTTCCTGGTGTCAACCTGTATTATTTCAGTAGACATTGAAATGAGGATGCATCTTGCTGCCTTTCCAATGAAGCAAGTTTAATTTAGTAATAGGTGAAAAACCATCCTTACAAAGGTGTTAATCAGAGACTTGGCTTTGTGGACACTTTTCAGAGAACAAATTTGTTAGCATAAAAATAAAGCCAGAAAATGAAGAGCTGTTCAATCACTCAATTGGATTTTTTTGCCAGCATATTTCTTTTTCTCTGCAACCCACTGCTAAATTGTGCTTCCTAGCTGTTTTTATAAAATCACTGAATCAAATCTAACTCTGATTACATCAGAGAAGGCCAGGTACCCTACACCATAAGAGGGGGTTTGAAATTTTGACTTGTCTACTTAAAGATCACCAAAATCTGATAACAAGGTCAATTACGTCCCTCGGTGGGATTGAACCACCAACCTTTTGGTTAATAGCCATACACACTAACTGATTGCGCCACAGAGACACTTTTCAAAAGTACATACTGACAAAGGCTAATAAGCATTCATCTAAAACGTTTCCTAGAAAAACTTTAAAAAGTCAATAATCTGGAGAGTTTTTGTAAGATGTTTCTTCCATCAACCAACGAAGAAACACATTGGTACTTTCCCATGATGAGTGAGTGCTTCAGGATCTCTTGCACTTACATGTGCAGCAGAGTACTGCAATGGAAGCATGCTGGGCCCATAACCCAGAGGTAGGCAGATTGAAACTATCCTTTGCTATATGCATTTTTTTTTGTTAATTTAAGTAATCAAAACTGGGATTGATATTTTTGCTCTTTTATTTTTACTTAAAGTAAAATAACTTTTACCATTTTAATTTGTTTTAATAGTATATTGACAGTATAGTTTTATTTTAAAAAATCCACTTAATTTTCTTTACCCTATTATTAAAAGGGTAATTGACAAAAACAAACTACATTGTCACCAGAAGAGCAATACAAAATGTACAAGTGATATATTAAAATCATCTTTCCAGCTTGAATTTCAATGATGCATTGGGGCAACGATTTTGTGAGAAACATCTTCACCCTTAAATAAAGATTTTCTTAATTCCTTACCTGTGTGCTAATTAGATATCACCTTGTTTTCACATTAAACAGACTTCCACATGAGAAAGCAGCAAGGATGCATTGGCGTTAATGTTTCCTGGTGTCAACCTGTATTATTTCAGTAGACATTGAAATGAGGATGCATCTTGCTGCCTTTCCAATGAAGCAAGTTTAATTTAGTAATAGGTGAAAAACCATCCTTACAAAGGTGTTCATCAGAGACTTGGCTTTGTGGACACTTTTCAGAGAACAAATTTGTTAGCATAAAAATAAAGCCAGAAAATGAAGAGCTGTTTAATCACTCAATTGGATTTTTTTGCCAGCATATTTCTTTTTCTCTGCAACCCACTGCTAAATTGTGCTTCCTAGCTGTTTTTATAAAATCACTGAATCAAATCTAATTACATCAGAGAAGGCCAGGTACCCTACACCATAAGAGGGGGTTTGAAATTTTGACTTGTCTTCTTAAAGATCACCAAAATCTGATAACAAGGTCAATTACGTCCCTGGGTGGGATTGAACCACCAACCTTTTGGTTAATAGCCATACACACTAACTGATCGCGCCACAGAGACACTTTGCAAAAGTACATACTGACAAAGGCTAATAAGCATTCATCTAAAACGTTTCCTAGAAAAACTTTAAAAAGTCAATAATCTGGAGAGTTTTTGTAAGATGTTTCTTCCATCAACCAACGAAGAAACACATTGGTACTTTCCCATGATGAGTGAGTGCTTCAGGATCTATTGCACTTACATGTGCAGCAGAGTACTGCAATGGAAGCATGCTGAGCCCATTACTCAGAGGTAGGCAGATTGAAACTATCCTCTGCTATATGCATTTTTTTTGTTAAAGTAATCAAAACTGGGATTGATATTTTTGCTCTTTTATTTTTACTTAAAGTACAATAACTTTTACCATTTTAAGTTGTTTTAATAGTATATTGACAGTATAGTTTTCTTTAAAAAATCCACTTAATTTTCTTTACCCTATTATTAAAAGGGTAATTGACAAAAACAAACTGCATTGTCACCAGAAGAGCAATACAAAATGTACAAGTGATATATTAAAATCATCTTTCCAGCTTGAATTTCAATGATGCATTGGGGCAACGATTTTGTGAGAAACATCTTCACCCTTAAATATAGATTTTCTTAATTCCTTACCTGTGTGCTAATTAGATATCACCTTGTTTTCACATTAAACAGACTTCTACATGAGAAAGCAGCAAGGATGCAGTGGCGTTAATGTTTCCTGGTGTCAACCTGTATTATTTCAGTAGACATTGAAATGAGGATGCATCTTGCTGCCTTTCCAATGAAGCAAGTTTAATTTAGTAATAGGTGAAAAACCATCCCTACAAATGTGTTAATCAGAGACTTGGCTTTGTGGACACTTTTCAGAGAACAAATTTGTTAGCATAAAAATAAAGGCAGAAAATGAAGAGCTGTTTAATCACTCAATTGGATTTTTTTTGCCAGCATATTTCTTTTTCTCTGCAACCCACTGCTAAATTGTGCTTCCTAGCTGTTTTTATAAAATCAATGAATCAAATCTAACTCTGATTACATCAGAGAAGGCCAGGTACCCTACACCATAACAAGGGGTTTGAAATTTTGACTTGTCTACTTAAAGATCACCAAAATCTGATAACAAGGTCAATTACGTCCCTGGGTGGGATTGAACCACCAACCTTTTGGTTAGTAGTCGGACACACTAACCGATTGCGCCACAGAGACACTTTGCAAAAAGTTCATACTGACAAAGGCTAATAAGCATACATCTAGAACGTTTCCTAGAAAAACTTTAAAAAGTCAATAATCTGGAGAGTTTTTGTAAGATGTTTCTTCCATCAACCAACGAAGAAACACATTGGTACTTTCCCATGATGAGTGAGTGCTTCAGGATCTCTTGCACTTACATGTGCAGCAGAGTACTGCAATGGAAGCATGCTGGGCCCATAACCCAGAGGTAGGCAGATTGAAACTATCCTTTGCTATATGCATTTTTTTTTGTTAATTTAAGTAATCAAAACTGGGATTGGTATTTTTGCTCTTTTATTTTTACTTAAAGTACAATAACTTTTACCATTTTAATTTGTTTTAATAGTATATTGACAGTATAGTTTTCTTTAAAAAATCCACTTAATTTTCTTTACCCTATTATTAAAAGGGTAATTGACAAAAACAAACTACATTGTCACCAGAAGAGCAATACAAAATGTACAAGTGATATATTAAAATCATCTTTCCAGCTTGAATTTCAATGATGCATTGGGGCCAACGATTTTGTGAGAAACATCTTCACCCTTAAATAAAGATTTTCTTAATTCCTTACCTGTGTGCTAATTAGATGTCACCTTGTTTTCACATTAAACAGACTTCTACATGAGAAAGCAGCAAGGATGCAGTGGCGTTAATGTTTCCTGGTGTCAACCTGTATTATTTCAGTAGACATTGAAATGAGGATGCATCTTGCTGCCTTTCCAATGAAGCAAGTTTAATTTAGTTATAGGTGAAAAACCATCCCTACAAAGGTGTTAATCAGAGACTTGGCTTTGTGGACACTTTTTAGAGAACAAATTTGTTAGCATAAAAATAAAGGCAGAAAATGAAGAGCTGTTTAATCACTCAATTGGATTTTTCTACCAGCATATTTTTTTCTCTGCAACCCATTGCTAAATTGTGCTTCCTAGCTGTTTTTTATAAAATCACTGAATCAAATCTAACTCTGATTACATCAGAGAAGGCCAGGTACCCTACACCATAAGAGGAGTTTGAAATTTTGACTTGTCTACTTAAATATCACCAAAACCTGATCACAAGGTCAATTATGTCCCTGGGTGGGATTGAACCACCAACCTTTTGGGTAGTAGCCAGACACACTAACCGATTGCGCCACAGAGACACTTTGCAAAAAGTACATACTGACAAAGGCTAATAAGCATTCATCTAGAACGTTTCCTAGAAAAACTTTAAAAAGTCAATAATCTGGAGAGTTTTTGTAAGAATTTTCTTAAATCAACCAACGAAGAAACACATTGGTACTTTCCCATGATGAGTGAGTGCTTCAGGATCTCTTGCACTTACATGTGCAGCAGAGTACTGCAATGGAAGCATGCTGGGCCCATTACCCAGAGGTAGGCAGATTGAAACTATCCTCTGCTATATGCATTTTTATTGTTAAAGTAATCCAAAACTGGGATTGATATGTTAGCTATTTTATGTTTACTTAAAGTACAATGACTTTTACCATTTTAATTTGTTTTAATAGTATATTGACAGTATAGTTTTCTTTCAAAAATCCACTTAATTTTCTTTACCCTATTATTAAAATGGTAATTGACAAAAACAAACTACATTGTCACCAGAAGAGCAATACAAAATGTACAAGTGATATATTAAAATCATCTTTCCAGCTTGAATTTCAATGATGCATTGGGGCAACGATTTTGTGAGAAACATCTTCACCCTTAAATAAAGATTTTCTTAATTCCTTACCTGTGTGCTAATTAGATATCACCTTGTTTTCACATTAAACAGACTTCCACATGAGAAAGCAGCAAGGATGCATTGGCGTTAATGTTTCCTGGTGTCAACCTGTATTATTTCAGTAGACATTGAAATGAGGATGCATCTTGCTGCCTTTCCAATGAAGCAAGTTTAATTTAGTAATAGGTTAAAAACCATCCTTACAAAGGTGTTAATCAGAGACTTGGCTTTGTGGACACTTTTCAGAGAACAAATTTGTTAGCATAAAAATAAAGCCAGAAAATTAAGAGCTGTTGAATCACTCAATTAGATTTTTTTTGCCAGCATATTTCTTTTTCTCTGCAACCCACTGCTAAATTGTGCTTCCTAGCTGTTTTTATAAAATCACTGAATCAAATCTAACTCTGATTACATCAGAGAAGGCCAGGTACCCTACACCAGAACAGGGGGTTTGAAATTTTGACTTGTCTACTTAAAGATCACCAAAATCTGATAACAAGGTCAATTACGTCCCTGGTTGGGATTGAACCACCAACCTTTTGGTTAGTAGCCGGACACACTAACCGATTGCGCCACAGAAACACTTTGCAAAAAGTACATACTGACAAAGGATAATAAGCATACATCTAGAACGTTTCCTAGAAAAACTTTAAAAAGTCAATAATCTGGAGAGTTTTTGTAAGATGTTTCTTCCATCAACCAATGAAGAAACACATTGGTACTTTCCCATGATGAGTGAGTGCTTCAGGATCTCTTGCACTTACATGTGCAGCAGAGTACTGCAATGGAAGCATGCTGGGCCCATTACCCAGAGGTAGGCAGATTGAAACTATCCTCTGCTATATGCATTTTTTTTGTTAATTTAAGTAATCAAAACTGGGATTGATATTTTTGCTCTTTTATTTTTACTTAAAGTACAATAACTTTTACCATTTTAATTTGTTTTAATAGTATATTGACAGTATAGTTTTCTTTAAAAAATCCACTTAATTTTCTTTACCCTATTATTAAAAGGGTAATTGACAAAAACAAACTGCATTGTCACCAGAAGAGCAATACAAAATGTACAAGTGATATATTAAAATCATCTTTCCAGCTTGAATTTCAATGATGCATTGGGGCAACGATTTTGTGAGAAACATCTTCACCCTTAAATAAAGATTTTCTTAATTCCTTACCTGTGTGCTAATTAGATATCACCTTGTTTTCACATTAAACAGACTTCTACATGAGAAAGCAGCAAGGATGCAGTGGCGTTAATGTTTCCTGGTGTCAACCTGTATTATTTCAGTAGACATTGAAATGAGGATGCATCTTGCTGCCTTTCCAATGGAGCAAGTTTAATTTAGTTATAGGTGAAAAAACCATCCCTACAAAGGTGTTAATCAGAGACTTGGCTTTGTGGACACTTTTTAGAGAACAAATTTGTTAGCATAAAAATAAAGGCAGAAAACGAAGAGCTGTTTAATCACTCAATTGGATTTTTCTACCAGCATATTTTTTTCTCTGCAACCCATTGCTAAATTGTGCTTCCTAGCTGTTTTTTATAAAATCACTGAATCAAATCTAACTCTGATTACATCAGAGAAGGCCAGGTACCCTACACCATAAGAGGGGGTTTGAAATTTTGACTTGTCTACTTAAATATCACCAAAACCTGATCACAAGGTCAATTATGTCCCTGGGTGGGATTGAACCACAAACCTTTTGGTTAGTAGCCAGACACACTAACCGATTGAGCCACAGAGACACTTTGCGAAAAGTACATACTGACAAAGGCTAATAAGCATTCATCTAGAACATTTCCTAGAAAAACTTTAAAAAGTCAATAATCTGGAGAGTTTTTGTAAGAATTTTCTTAAATCAACCAACGAAGAAACACATTGGCACTTTCCCATGATGAGTGAGTGCTTCAGGATCTCTTGCACTTACATGTGCAGCAGAGTACTGCAATGGAAGCATGCTGGGCCCATTACCCAGAGGTAGGCCGATTGAAACTATCCTCTGCTATATGCATTTTTTTTGTTAAAGTAATCCAAAACTGGGATTGATATGTTAGCTATTTTATGTTTACTTAAAGTACAATGACTTTTACCATTTTAATTTGTTTTAATAGTATATTGACAGTATTTTTTTCTTTCAAAAATCCACTTAATTTTCTTTACCCTATTATTAAAATGGTAATTGACAAAAACAAACTACATTGTCACCAGAAGAGCAATACAAAATGTACAAGTGATATATTAAAGTCATCTTTCCAGCTTGAATTTCAATGATGCATTGGGGCAACGATTTTGTGAGAAACATCTTCACCCTTAAATAAAGATTTTCTTAATTCCTTACCTGTGTGCTAATTAGATATCACCTTGTTTTCACATTAAACAGACTTCCACATGAGAAAGCAGCAAGGATGCATTGGCGTTAATGTTTCCTGGTGTCAACCTGTATTATTTCAGTAGACATTGAAATGAGGATGCATCTTGCTGCCTTTCCAATGAAGCAAGTTTAATTTAGTAATAGGTGAAAAACCATCCTTACAAAGGTGTTCATCAGAGACTTGGCTTTGTGGACACTTTTCAGAGAACAAATTTGTTAGCATAAAAATAAAGCCAGAAAATGAAGAGCTGTTTAATCACTCAATTGGATTTTTTTGCCAGCATATTTCTTTTTCTCTGCAACCCACTGCTAAATTGTGCTTCCTAGCTGTTTTTATAAAATCACTGAATCAAATCTAACTCTGATTACATCAGAGAAGGCCAGGTACCCTACACCATAAGAGGGGGTTTGAAATTTTGACTTGTCTACTTAAAGATCACCAAAATCTGATAACAAGGTCAATTACGTCCCTGGGTGGGATTGAACCACCAACCTTTTGGTTAATAGCCATACACACTAACTGATTGCGCCACAGAGACACTTTACAAAAGTACATACTGACAAAGGCTAATAAGCATTCATCTAAAACGTTTCCTAGAAAAACTTTAAAAAGTCAATAATCTGGAGAGTTTTTGTAAGATGTTTCTTCCATCAACCAACGAAGAAACACATTGGTACTTTCCCATGATGAGTGAGTGCTTCAGGATCTATTGCACTTACATGTGCAGCAGAGTACTGCAATGGAAGCATGCTGGGCCCATTACCCAGAGGTAGGCAGATTGAAACTATCCTCTGCTATATGCATTTTTTTTGTTAAAGTAATCAAAACTGGGATTGATATTTTTGCTCTTTTATTTTTACTTAAAGTACAATAACTTTTACCATTTTAATTTGTTTTAATAGTATATTGACAGTATAGTTTTCTTTAAAAAATCCACTTAATTTTCTTTACCCTATTATTAAAAGGGTAATTGACAAAAACAAACTACATTGTCACCAGAAGAGCAATACAAAATGTACAAGTGATATATTAAAATCATCTTTCCAGCTTGAATTTCAATGATGCATTGGGGCAACGATTTTGTGAGAAACATCTTCACCCTTAAATATAGATTTTCTTAATTCCTTACCTGTGTGCTAATTAGATATCACCTTGTTTTCACATTAAACAGACTTCTACATGAGAAAGCAGCAAGGATGCAGTGGCGTTAATGTTTCCTGGTGTCAACCTGTATTATTTCAGTAGACATTGAAATGAGGATGCATCTTGCTGCCTTTCCAATGAAGCAAGTTTAATTTAGTTATAGGTGAAAAACCATCCCTACAAAGGTGTTAATCAGAGACTTGGCTTTGTGGACACTTTTTAGAGAACAAATTTGTTAGCATAAAAATAAAGGCAGAAAATGAAGAGCTGTTTAATCACTCAATTGGATTTTTCTACCAGCATATTTTTTTCTCTGCAACCCATTGCTAAATTGTGCTTCCTAGCTGTTTTTTATAAAATCACTGAATCAAATCTAACTCTGATTACATCAGAGAAGGCCAGGTACCCTACACCATAAGAGGAGTTTGAAATTTTGACTTGTCTACTTAAATATCACCAAAACCTGATCACAAGGTCAATTATGTCCCTGGGTGGGATTGAACCACCAACCTTTTGGGTAGTAGCCAGACACACTAACCGATTGCGCCACAGAGACACTTTGCAAAAAGTACATACTGACAAAGGCTAATAAGCATTCATCTAGAACGTTTCCTAGAAAAACTTTAAAAAGTCAATAATCTGGAGAGTTTTTGTAAGAATTTTCTTAAATCAACCAACGAAGAAA
This sequence comes from Pseudophryne corroboree, assembly GCF_028390025.1. NCBI lineage: Eukaryota > Metazoa > Chordata > Amphibia > Anura > Myobatrachidae > Pseudophryne > Pseudophryne corroboree. Next base: position 420,549 of record NW_026970030.1, read on the forward strand.
CACATTGGTACTTTCCCATGATGAGTGAGTGCTTCAGGATCTCTTGCACTTACATGTGCAGCAGAGTACTGCAATGGAAGCATGCTGGGCCCATTACCCAGAGGTAGGCAGATTGAAACTATCCTCTGCTATATGCATTTTTATTGTTAAAGTAATCCAAAACTGGGATTGATATGTTAGCTATTTTATGTTTACTTAAAGTACAATGACTTTTACCATTTTAATTTGTTTTAATAGTATATTGACAGTATAGTTTTCTTTCAAAAATCCACTTAATTTTCTTTACCCTATTATTAAAATGGTAATTGACAAAAACAAACTACATTGTCACCAGAAGAGCAATACAAAATGTACAAGTGATATATTAAAATCATCTTTCCAGCTTGAATTTCAATGATGCATTGGGGCAACGATTTTGTGAGAAACATCTTCACCCTTAAATAAAGATTTTCTTAATTCCTTACCTGTGTGCTAATTAGATATCACCTTGTTTTCACATTAAACAGACTTCCACATGAGAAAGCAGCAAGGATGCATTGGCGTTAATGTTTCCTGGTGTCAACCTGTATTATTTCAGTAGACATTGAAATGAGGATGCATCTTGCTGCCTTTCCAATGAAGCAAGTTTAATTTAGTAATAGGTTAAAAACCATCCTTACAAAGGTGTTAATCAGAGACTTGGCTTTGTGGACACTTTTCAGAGAACAAATTTGTTAGCATAAAAATAAAGCCAGAAAATTAAGAGCTGTTGAATCACTCAATTAGATTTTTTTTGCCAGCATATTTCTTTTTCTCTGCAACCCACTGCTAAATTGTGCTTCCTAGCTGTTTTTATAAAATCACTGAATCAAATCTAACTCTGATTACATCAGAGAAGGCCAGGTACCCTACACCAGAACAGGGGGTTTGAAATTTTGACTTGTCTACTTAAAGATCACCAAAATCTGATAACAAGGTCAATTACGTCCCTGGTTGGGATTGAACCACCAACCTTTTGGTTAGTAGCCGGACACACTAACCGATTGCGCCACAGAAACACTTTGCAAAAAGTACATACTGACAAAGGATAATAAGCATACATCTAGAACGTTTCCTAGAAAAACTTTAAAAAGTCAATAATCTGGAGAGTTTTTGTAAGATGTTTCTTCCATCAACCAATGAAGAAACACATTGGTACTTTCCCATGATGAGTGAGTGCTTCAGGATCTCTTGCACTTACATGTGCAGCAGAGTACTGCAATGGAAGCATGCTGGGCCCATTACCCAGAGGTAGGCAGATTGAAACTATCCTCTGCTATATGCATTTTTTTTGTTAATTTAAGTAATCAAAACTGGGATTGATATTTTTGCTCTTTTATTTTTACTTAAAGTACAATAACTTTTACCATTTTAATTTGTTTTAATAGTATATTGACAGTATAGTTTTCTTTAAAAAATCCACTTAATTTTCTTTACCCTATTATTAAAAGGGTAATTGACAAAAACAAACTGCATTGTCACCAGAAGAGCAATACAAAATGTACAAGTGATATATTAAAATCATCTTTCCAGCTTGAATTTCAATGATGCATTGGGGCAACGATTTTGTGAGAAACATCTTCACCCTTAAATAAAGATTTTCTTAATTCCTTACCTGTGTGCTAATTAGATATCACCTTGTTTTCACATTAAACAGACTTCTACATGAGAAAGCAGCAAGGATGCAGTGGCGTTAATGTTTCCTGGTGTCAACCTGTATTATTTCAGTAGACATTGAAATGAGGATGCATCTTGCTGCCTTTCCAATGGAGCAAGTTTAATTTAGTTATAGGTGAAAAAACCATCCCTACAAAGGTGTTAATCAGAGACTTGGCTTTGTGGACACTTTTTAGAGAACAAATTTGTTAGCATAAAAATAAAGGCAGAAAACGAAGAGCTGTTTAATCACTCAATTGGATTTTTCTACCAGCATATTTTTTTCTCTGCAACCCATTGCTAAATTGTGCTTCCTAGCTGTTTTTTATAAAATCACTGAATCAAATCTAACTCTGATTACATCAGAGAAGGCCAGGTACCCTACACCATAAGAGGGGGTTTGAAATTTTGACTTGTCTACTTAAATATCACCAAAACCTGATCACAAGGTCAATTATGTCCCTGGGTGGGATTGAACCACAAACCTTTTGGTTAGTAGCCAGACACACTAACCGATTGAGCCACAGAGACACTTTGCGAAAAGTACATACTGACAAAGGCTAATAAGCATTCATCTAGAACATTTCCTAGAAAAACTTTAAAAAGTCAATAATCTGGAGAGTTTTTGTAAGAATTTTCTTAAATCAACCAACGAAGAAACACATTGGCACTTTCCCATGATGAGTGAGTGCTTCAGGATCTCTTGCACTTACATGTGCAGCAGAGTACTGCAATGGAAGCATGCTGGGCCCATTACCCAGAGGTAGGCCGATTGAAACTATCCTCTGCTATATGCATTTTTTTTGTTAAAGTAATCCAAAACTGGGATTGATATGTTAGCTATTTTATGTTTACTTAAAGTACAATGACTTTTACCATTTTAATTTGTTTTAATAGTATATTGACAGTATTTTTTTCTTTCAAAAATCCACTTAATTTTCTTTACCCTATTATTAAAATGGTAATTGACAAAAACAAACTACATTGTCACCAGAAGAGCAATACAAAATGTACAAGTGATATATTAAAGTCATCTTTCCAGCTTGAATTTCAATGATGCATTGGGGCAACGATTTTGTGAGAAACATCTTCACCCTTAAATAAAGATTTTCTTAATTCCTTACCTGTGTGCTAATTAGATATCACCTTGTTTTCACATTAAACAGACTTCCACATGAGAAAGCAGCAAGGATGCATTGGCGTTAATGTTTCCTGGTGTCAACCTGTATTATTTCAGTAGACATTGAAATGAGGATGCATCTTGCTGCCTTTCCAATGAAGCAAGTTTAATTTAGTAATAGGTGAAAAACCATCCTTACAAAGGTGTTCATCAGAGACTTGGCTTTGTGGACACTTTTCAGAGAACAAATTTGTTAGCATAAAAATAAAGCCAGAAAATGAAGAGCTGTTTAATCACTCAATTGGATTTTTTTGCCAGCATATTTCTTTTTCTCTGCAACCCACTGCTAAATTGTGCTTCCTAGCTGTTTTTATAAAATCACTGAATCAAATCTAACTCTGATTACATCAGAGAAGGCCAGGTACCCTACACCATAAGAGGGGGTTTGAAATTTTGACTTGTCTACTTAAAGATCACCAAAATCTGATAACAAGGTCAATTACGTCCCTGGGTGGGATTGAACCACCAACCTTTTGGTTAATAGCCATACACACTAACTGATTGCGCCACAGAGACACTTTACAAAAGTACATACTGACAAAGGCTAATAAGCATTCATCTAAAACGTTTCCTAGAAAAACTTTAAAAAGTCAATAATCTGGAGAGTTTTTGTAAGATGTTTCTTCCATCAACCAACGAAGAAACACATTGGTACTTTCCCATGATGAGTGAGTGCTTCAGGATCTATTGCACTTACATGTGCAGCAGAGTACTGCAATGGAAGCATGCTGGGCCCATTACCCAGAGGTAGGCAGATTGAAACTATCCTCTGCTATATGCATTTTTTTTGTTAAAGTAATCAAAACTGGGATTGATATTTTTGCTCTTTTATTTTTACTTAAAGTACAATAACTTTTACCATTTTAATTTGTTTTAATAGTATATTGACAGTATAGTTTTCTTTAAAAAATCCACTTAATTTTCTTTACCCTATTATTAAAAGGGTAATTGACAAAAACAAACTACATTGTCACCAGAAGAGCAATACAAAATGTACAAGTGATATATTAAAATCATCTTTCCAGCTTGAATTTCAATGATGCATTGGGGCAACGATTTTGTGAGAAACATCTTCACCCTTAAATATAGATTTTCTTAATTCCTTACCTGTGTGCTAATTAGATATCACCTTGTTTTCACATTAAACAGACTTCTACATGAGAAAGCAGCAAGGATGCAGTGGCGTTAATGTTTCCTGGTGTCAACCTGTATTATTTCAGTAGACATTGAAATGAGGATGCATCTTGCTGCCTTTCCAATGAAGCAAGTTTAATTTAGTAATAGGTGAAAAACCATCCCTACAAATGTGTTAATCAGAGACTTGGCTTTGTGGACACTTTTCAGAGAACAAATTTGTTAGCATAAAAATAAAGGCAGAAAATGAAGAGCTGTTTAATCACTCAATTGGATTTTTTTTGCCAGCATATTTCTTTTTCTCTGCAACCCACTGCTAAATTGTGCTTCCTAGCTGTTTTTATAAAATCAATTAATCAAATCTAACTCTGATTACATCAGAGAAGGCCAGGTACCCTACACCATAACAAGGGGTTTGAAATTTTGACTTGTCTACTTAAAGATCACCAAAATCTGATAACAAGGTCAATTACGTCCCTGGGTGGGATTGAACCACCAACCTTTTGGTTAGTAGTCGGACACACTAACCGATTGCGCCACAGAGACACTTTGCAAAAAGTTCATACTGACAAAGGCTAATAAGCATTCATCTAAAACGTTTCCTAGAAAAACTTTAAAAAGTTAATAATCTGGAGAGTTTTTGTAAGATGTTTCTTCCATCCACCAACGAAGAAACACATTGGTACTTTCCCATGATGAGTGAGTGCTTCAGGATCTCTTGCACTTACATGTGCAGCAGAGTACTGCAATGGAAGCATGCTGGGCCCATAACCCAGAGGTAGGCAGATTAAAACTATCCTCTGCTATATGCATTTTTTTTGTTAATTAAAGTAATCCAAAACTGGGATTGATATTTTTGCTCTTTTATTTTTCATTAAAGTACAATAACTTTTACCATTTTAATTTGTTTTAATAGCATATTGAAAGTATTGTTTTCTTTTAAAAATCCATTAATTTTCTTTACCCTATTATTAAAATGGTAATTGACAAAAACAAACTACATTGTCACCAGAAGAGCAATACAAAATGTACAAGTGATATATTAAAATCATCTTTCCAGCTTGAATTTCAATGATGCATTGGGGCAACGATTTTGTGAGAAACATTTTCACCCTTAAATAAAGATTTTCTTAATTCCTTACCTGTGTGCTAATTAGATATCACCTTGTTTTCACATTAAACAGACTTCTACATGAGAAAGCAGCAAGGATGCAGTGGCGTTAATGTTTCCTGGTGTCAACCTGTATTATTTCAGTAGACATTAAAATGAGGATGCATCTTGCTGCCTTTCCAATGAAGCAAGTTTAATTTAGTAATAGGTGAAAAACCGTCCTTACAAAGGTGTTAATCAGAGACTTGGCTTTGTGGACACTTTTCAGAGAACAAATTTGTTAGCATAAAAATAAAGCCAGAAAATGAAGAGCTGTTTAATCACTCAATTGGATTTTTTTGCCAGCATATTTCTTTTTCTCTGCAACCCACTGCTAAATTGTGCTTCCTAGCTGTTTTTATAAAATCACTGAATCAAATCTAACTCTGATTACATCAGAGAAGGCCAGGTACCCTACACCATAAGAGGGGGATTTGAAATTTTGACTTGTCTACTTAAAGATCACCAAAATCTGATAACAAGGTCAATTACGTCCCTGGGTGGGATTGAACCACCAACCTTTTGGTTAACAGCCGTGCACACTAACTGATTGCGCCACAAAGACATTTTGCAAAAGTATATACTGACAAAGGCTAATAAGCATTCATCTAAAATGTTTCCTAGAAAAACTTTAAAAAGTCAATAATCTGTAGAGTTTTTGTAAGATGTTTCTTCCATCAACCAACGAAGAAACACATTGGTACTTTCCCATGATGAGTGAGTGCTTCAGTATCTCTTGCACTTACATGTGCAGCAGAGTACAGCAATGGAAGCATGCTGGGCCCATAACCCAGCGGTAGGCAGATTGAAACTATCCTCTGCTATATGCATTTTTTTTTGTTAATTAAAGTAATCCAAAACTGGGATTGATATTTTGGCTCTTTTATTTTTACTTAAAGTACAATAACTTTTACCATTTTAATTTGTTTTAATAGTATATTGACAGTATAGTTTTCTTTCAAAAATCCACTTAATTTTCTTTACCCTATTATTAAAATGGTAATTGACAAAAACAAACTACATTGTCACCAGAAGAGCAATACAAAATGTACAAGTGATATATTAAAATCATCTTTCCAGCTTGAATTTCAATGATGCATTGGGGCAACGATTTTGTGAGAAACATCTTCACCCTTAAATAAAGATTTTCTTAATTCCTTACCTGTGTGCTAATTAGATATCACCTTGTTTTCACATTAAACAGACTTCCACATGAGAAAGCAGCAAGGATACAGTGGCGTTAATGTTTCCTGGTGTCAACCTGTATTATTTCAGTAGACATTGAAATGAGGATGCATCTTGCTGCCTTTCCAATGAAGCAAGTTTAATTTAGTAATAGGTGAAAAACCATCCCTACAAAGGTGTTAATCAGAGACTTGGCTTTGTGGACACTTTTCAAAGAACAAATTTGTTAGCATAAAAATAAAGCCAGAAAATGAAGAGCTGTTTAATCACTCAATTGGATTTTTTTTGCCAGCATATTTCTTTTTCTCTGCAACCCACTGCTAAATTGTGCTTCCTAGCTGTTTTTATAAAATCACTGAATCAAATCTAACTCTGATTACATCAGAGAAGGCCAGGTACCCTACACCATAACAGGGGGTTTGAAATTTTGACTTGTCTACTTAAAGATCACCAAAATCTGATAACAAGGTCAGTTACGTCCCTGGCTGGGATTGAACCACCAACCATTTGGTTAGTAGCCGGACACACTAACCGATTGCGCCACAGAGACTTTTTGCAAAAAGTACATACTTACAAAGTCTAATAAGCATACATCTAGAACGTTTCCTAGAAAAACTTTAAAAAGTCAATAATCTGGAGAGTTTTTGTAAGATGTTTCTTCCATCAACCAATGAAGAAACACATTGGTACTTTCCCTTGATGAGTGAGTGCTTCAGGATCTCTTGCACTTACATGTGCAGCAGAGTACTGCAATGGAAGCATGCTGGGCCCCTAACCCAGAGGTAGGCAGATTGAAACTATCCTTTGCTATATGCATTTTTTTTTGTTAATTTAAGTAATCAAAACTGGGATTGATATTTTTGCTCTTTTATTTTTACTTAAAGTACAATAACTTTTACCATTTTAATTTGTTTTAATAGTATATTGACAGTATAGTTTTCTTTAAAAAATCCACTTAATTTTCTTTACCCTATTATTAAAAGGGTAATTGACAAAAACAAACTACATTGTCACCAGAAGAGCAATACAAAATGTACAAGTGATATATTAAAATCATCTTTCCAGATTGAATTTCAATGATGCATTGGGGCAACGATTTTGTGAGAAACATCTTCACCCTTAAATAAAGATTTTCTTAATTCCTTACCTGTGTGCTAATTAGATATCACGTTGTTTTCACATTAAACAGACTTCTACATGAGAAAGCAGCAAGGATGCAGTGGCGTTAATGTTTCCTGGTGTCAACCTGTATTATTTCAGTAGACATTGAAATGAGGATGCATCTTGCTGCCTTTCCAATGAAGCAAGTTTAATTTAGTAATAGGTGAAAAACCATCCTTACAAAGGTGTTCATCAGAGACTTGGCTTTGTGGACACTTTTCAGAGAACAAATTTGTTAGCATAAAAATAAAGCCAGAAAATGAAGAGCTGTTTAATCACTCAATTGGATTTTTTTGCCAGCATATTTCTTTTTCTCTGCAACCCACTGCTAAATTGTGCTTCCTAGCTGTTTTTATAAAATCACTGAATCAAATCTAACTCTGATTACATCAGAGAAGGCCAGGTACCCTACACCATAACAAGGGGTTTGAAATTTTGACTTGTCTACTTAAAGATCACCAAAATCTGATAACAAGGTCAATTACGTCCCTGGGTGGGATTGAACCACCAACCTTTTGGTTAGTAGCCAGACACACTAACCGATTGCGCCACAGAGACACTTTGTAAAAAGTACATACTGACAAAGGCTAATAAGCATACATCTAGAACGTTTCCTAGAAAAACTTTAAAAAGTCAATAATCTGGAGAGTTTTTGTAAGATGTTGCTTCCATCAACCAACGAAGAAACACATTGGTACTTTCCCATGATGACTGAGTGCTTCAGGATCTCTTGCACTTACATGTGCAGCAGAGTACTGCAATGGAAGCATGCTGGGCCCCTAACCCAGAGGTAGGCAGATTGAAACTATCCTTTGCTCTATGCATTTTTTTTTTAATTTAAGTAATCAAAACTGGGATTGATATTTTTGCTCTTTTATTTTTGCTTAAAGTACAATAACTTTTACCATTTTAATTTGTTTTAATAGTATATTGACAGTATAGTTTTCTTTAAAAAATCCACTTAATTTTCTTTACCCTATTATTAAAAGGGTAATTGACAAAAACAAACTACATTGTCACCAGAAGAGCAATACAAAATGTACAAGTGATATATTAAAATCATCTTTCCAGCTTGAATTTCAATGATGCATTGGGGCAACGATTTTGTGAGAAACATCTTCACCCTTAAATAAAGATTTTCTTAATTCCTTACCTGTGTGCTAATTAGATATCACCTTGTTTTCACATTAAACAGACTTCCACATGAGAACGCAGCAAGGATGCAGTGGCGTTAATGTTTCCTGGTGTCAACCCGTATTATTTCAGTAGACATTGAAATGAGGATGCATCTTGCTGCCTTTCCAATGAAGCAAATTTAGTTTAGTAATAGGTGAAAAACCATCCCTACAAAGGTGTTAATCAGAGACTTGGCTTTGTGGACACTTTTCAGAGAACAAATTTGTTAGCATAAAAATAAAGCCAGAAAATTAAGAGCTGTTTAATCACTCAATTGGATTTTTTTGCCAGCATATTTCTTTTTCTCTGCAACCCACTGCTAAATTGTGCTTCCTAGCTGTTTTTATAAAATCACTGAATCAAATCTAACTCTGATTACATCAGAGAAGGCCAGGTTCCCTACACCATAAGAGGGGGTTTGAAATTTTGACTTGTCTACTTAAAGATCACCAAAATCTGATAACAAGGTCAATTACGTCCCTGGGTGGGATTGAACCACCAACCTTTTGGTTTATAGCCGTACACACTAACTGATTGCGCCACAGAGACACTTTGCAAAATTACATACTGACAAAGGCTAATAAGCATTCATCTAAAACGTTTCCTAGAAAAACTTTAAAAAGTCAATAATCTGGAGAGTTTTTGTAAGATGTTTCTTCCATCCACCAACGAAGAAACACATTGGTACTTTCCCATGATGAGTGAGTGCTTCAGGATCTCTTGCACTTAAATGTGCAGCAAAGTACTGCAATGGAAGCATGCTGGGCCCATAACCCAGAGGTAGGCAGATTAAAACTATCCTCTGCTATATGCATTTTTTTTGTTAATTAAAGTAATCCAAAACTGGGATTGATATTTTTGCTCTTTTATTTTTCATTAAAGTACAATAACTTTTACCATTTTAATTTGTTTTAATAGTATATTGAAAGTATTGTTTTCTTTTAAAAATCCACTTAATTTTCTTTACCCGATTATTAAAATGGTAATTGACAAAAACAAACTACATTGTCACCAGAAGAGCAATACAAAATGTACAAGTGATATATTAAAATCATCTTTCCAGCTTGAATTTCAATGATGAATTGGGGTAACGATTTTGTGAGAAACATTTTCACCCTTAAATAAAGATTTTCTTAATTCCTTACCTGTGTGCTAATTAGATATCACCTTGTTTTCACATTAAACAGACTTCCACATGAGAAAGCAGCAAGGATGCAGTGGCGTTAATGTTTCCTGGTGTCAACCTGTATTATTTCAGTAGACATTGAAATGAGGATGCATCTTGCTGCCTTTCCAATGAAGCAAGTTTAATTTAGTAATAGGTGAAAAACCATCCTTACAAAGGTGTTAATCAGAGACTTGGCTTTGTGGACACTTTTCAGAGAACAAATTTGTTAGCATAAAAATAAAGCCAGAAAATGAAGAGCTGTTTAATCACTCAATTGGATTTTTTTTGCCAGCATATTTCTTTTTCTCTGCAACCCACTGCTAAATTGTGCTTCCTAGCTGTTTTTATAAAATCACTGAATCAAATCTAACTCTGATTACATCAGAGAAGGCCAGGTACCCTACACCATAAGAGGGGGTTTGAAATTTTGACTTGTCTACTTAAAGATCACCAAAATCTGATAACAAGGTCAATTACGTCCCTGGGTGGGATTGAACCACCAACCTTTTGGTTAATAGCCGTGCACACTAACTGATTGCGCCACAGAGACACTTTGCAAAAGTCCATACTGACAAAGGCTAATAAGCATTCATCTAAAACGTTTCCTAGAAAAACTTTAAAAAGTCAATAATCTGGAGAGTTTTTGTAAGATGTTTCTTCCATCAACCAACGAAGAAACACATTGGTACTTTCCCATGATGAGTGAGTGCTTCAGGATCTCTTGCACTTACATGTGCAGCAGAGTACAGCAATGGAAGCATGCTGGGCCCATAACCCAGCGGTAGGCAGATTGAAACTATCCTCTGCTATATGCATTTTTTTTTTGTTAATTAAAGTAATCCAAAACTGGGATTGATATTTTGGCTCTTTTATTTTTACTTAAAGTACAATAACTTTTACCATTTTAATTTGTTTTAATAGTATATTGACAGTATAGTTTTCTTTAAAAAATCCACTTAATTTTCTTTACCCTATTATTAAAAGGGTAATTGACAAAAACAAACTACATTGTCACCAGAAGAGCAATACAAAATGTACAAGTGATATATTAAAATCATCTTTCCAGCTTTAATTTCAATGATGCATTGGGGCAACGATTTTGTGAGAAACATCTTCACCCTTAAATAAAGATTTTCTTAATTCCTTACCTGTGTGCTAATTAGATATCACCTTGTTTTCACATTAAACAGACTTCCACATGAGAAAGCAGCAAGGATGCAGTGGCGTTAATGTTTCCTGGTATCAACCAGTATTATTTCAGTAGAAATTGAAATGAGGATGCATCTTGCTGCCTTTCCAATGAAGCAAGTTTAATTTAGTAATAGGTGAAAAACCATCCCTACAAAGGTGTTAATCAGAGACTTGGCTTTGTGGACACTTTTCAGAGAACAAATTTGTTAGCATAAAAATAAAGCCAGAAAATGAAGAGCTGTTTAATCACTCAATTGGATTTTTTTTGCCAGCATATTTCTTTTTCTCTGCAACCCACTGCTAAATTGTGCTTCCTAGCTGTTTTTATAAAATCACTGAATCAAATCTAACTCTGATTACATCAGAGAAGGCCAGGTACCCTACACCATAAGAGGGGGTTTGAAATTTTGACTTGTCTACTTAAAGATCACCAAAATCTGATAACAAGGTCAATTACGTCCCTGGGTGGGATTGAACCACCAACCTTTTGGTTAATAGCCGTGCACACTAACTGATTGCGCCACAGAGACACTTTGCAAAAGTCCATACTGACAAAGGCTAATAAGCATTCATCTAAAACGTTTCCTAGAAAAACTTTAAAAAGTCAATAATCTGGAGAGTTTTTGTAAGATGTTTCTTCCATCAACCAACGAAGAAACACATTGGTACTTTCCCATGATGAGTGAGTGCTTCAGGATCTCTTGCACTTACATGTGCAGCAGAGTACAGCAATGGAAGCATGCTGGGCCCATAACCCAGCGGTAGGCAGATTGAAACTATCCTCTGCTATATGCATTTTTTTTTTGTTAATTAAAGTAATCCAAAACTGGGATTGATATTTTGGCTCTTTTATTTTTACTTAAAGTACAATAACTTTTACCATTTTAATTTGTTTTAATAGTATATTGACAGTATAGTTTTCTTTAAAAAATCCACTTAATTTTCTTTACCCTATTATTAAAAGGGTAATTGACAAAAACAAACTACATTGTCACCAGAAGAGCAATACAAAATGTACAAGTGATATATTAAAATCATCTTTCCAGCTTTAATTTCAATGATGCATTGGGGCAACGATTTTGTGAGAAACATCTTCACCCTTAAATAAAGATTTTCTTAATTCCTTACCTGTGTGCTAATTAGATATCACCTTGTTTTCACATTAAACAGACTTCCACATGAGAAAGCAGCAAGGATGCAGTGGCGTTAATGTTTCCTGGTATCAACCAGTATTATTTCAGTAGAAATTGAAATGAGGATGCATCTTGCTGCCTTTCCAATGAAGCAAGTTTAATTTAGTAATAGGTGAAAAACCATCCCTACAAAGGTGTTAATCAGAGACTTGGCTTTGTGGACACTTTTCAGAGAACAAATTTGTTAGCATAAAAATAAAGCCAGAAAATGAAGAGCTGTTTAATCACTCAATTGGAATTTTTTTGCCAGCATATTTCTTTTTCTCTGCAACCCACTGCTAAATTGTGCTTCCTAGCTGTTTTTATAAAATCACTGAATCAAATCTAACTCTGATTACATCAGAGAAGGCCAGGTACCCTACACCATAACAAGGGGTTTGAAATTTTGACTTGTCTACTTAAAGATCACCAAAATCTGATAACAAGGTCAATTACGTCCCTGGGTGGGATTGAACCACCAACCTTTTGGTTAGTAGCCAGACACACTAACCGATTGCGCCACAGAGACACTTTGTAAAAAGTACATACTGACAAAGGCTAATAAGCATACATCTAGAACGTTTCCTAGAAAAACTTTAAAAAGTCAATAATCTGGAGAGTTTTTGTAAGATGTTTCTTCCATCAACCAACGAAGAAACACATTGGTACTTTCCCATGATGACTGAGTGCTTCAGGATCTCTTGCACTTACATGTGCAGCAGAGTACTGCAATGGAAGCATGCTGGGCCCCTAACCCAGAGGTAGGCAGATTGAAACTATCCTTTGCTCTATGCATTTTTTTTTAATTTAAGTAATCAAAACTGGGATTGATATTTTTGCTCTTTTATTTTTACTTAAAGTACAATAACTTTTACCATTTTAATTTGTTTGAATAGTATATTGACAGTATAGTTTTCTTTAAAAAATCCACTTAATTTTCTTTACCCTATTATTAAAAGGGTAATTGACAAAAACAAACTACATTGTCACCAGAAGAGCAATACAAAATGTACAAGTGATATATTAAAATCATCTTTCCAGCTTGAATTTCAATGATGCATTGGGGCAACGATTTTGTGAGAAACATCTTCACCCTTAAATAAAGATTTTCTTAATTCCTTACCTGTGTGCTAATTAGATATCACCTTGTTTTCACATTAAACAGACTTCTACATGAGAAAGCAGCAAGGATGCAGTGGCGTTAATGATTCCTTGTGTCAACCTGTATTATTTCAGTAGACATTGAAATGAGGATGCATCTTGCTGCCTTTCCAATGAAGCAAGTTTAATTTAGTAATAGGTGAAAAACCATCCCTACAAATGTGTTAATCAGAGACTTGGCTTTGTGGACACTTTTCAGAGAACAAATTTGTTAGCATAAAAATAAAGCCAGAAAATTAAGAGCTGTTGAATCACTCAATTAGATTTTTTTTGCCAGCATATTTCTTTTTCTCTGCAACCCACTGCTAAATTGTGCTTCCTAGCTGTTTTTATAAAATCACTGAATCAAATCTAACTCTGATTACATCAGAGAAGGCCAGGTACCCTACACCATAAGAGGGGGTTTGAAATTTTGACTTGTCTACTTAAAGATCACCAAAATCTGATAACAATGTCAATTACGTCCCTGGGTGGGATTGAACCACCAACCTTTTGGTTTATAGCCGTACACACTAACTGATTGCGCCACAGAGACACTTTGCAAAAGTACATACTGACAAAGGCTAATAAGCATTCATCTAAAACGTTTCCTAGAAAAACTTTAAAAAGTCAATAATCTGGAGAGTTTTTGTAAGATGTTTCTTCCATCCACCAACGAAGAAACACATTGGTACTTTCCCATGATGAGTGAGTGCTTCAGGATCTCTTGCACTTACATGTGCAGCAGAGTACTGCAATGGAAGCATGCTGGGCCCATAACCCAGAGGTAGGCAGATTAAAAATATCCTCTGCTATATGCATTTTTTTTGTTAATTAAAGTAATCCAAAACTGGGATTGATATTTTTACTCTTTTATTTTTCATTAAAGTACAATAACTTTTACCATTTTAATTTGTTTTAATACTATATTGAAAGTATTGTTTTCTTTTAAAAATCCACTTAATTTTCTTTACCCTATTATTAAAATGGTAATTGACAAAAACAAACTACATTGTCACCAGAAGAGCAATACAAAATGTACAAGTGATATATTAAAATCATCTTTCCAGCTTGAATTTCAATGATGCATTGGGGCAACGATTTTGTGAGAAACATTTTCACCCTTAAATAAAGATTTTCTTAATTCCTTACCTGTGTGCTAATTAGATATCACCTTGTTTTCACATTAAACAGACTTCCACATGAGAAAGCAGCAAGGATGCAGTGGCGTTAATGTTTCCTGGTGTCAACCTGTATTATTTCAGTAGACATTGAAATGAGGATGCATCTTGCTGCCTTTCCAATGAAGCAAGTTTAATTTAGTAATAGGTTAAAAACCATCCTTACAAAGGTGTTAATCAGAGACTTGGCTTTGTGGACACTTTTCAGAGAACAAATTTGTTAGCATAAAAATAAAGCCAGAAAATTAAGAGCTGTTTAATCACTCAATTAGATTTTTTTTGCCAGCATATTTCTTTTTCTCTGCAACCCACTTGCTAAATTGTGCTTCCTAGCTGTTTTTATAAAATCACTGAATCAAATCTAACTCTGATTACATCAGAGAAGGCCAGGTACCCTACACCAGAACAGGGGGTTTGAAATTTTGACTTGTCTACTTAAAGATCACCAAAATCTGATAACAAGGTCAATTACGTCCCTGGGTGGGATTGAACCACCAACCTTTTGGTTAATAGCCGTGCACACTAACTGATTGCGCCACAGAGACACTTTGCAAAAGTCCATACTGACAAAGGCTAATAAGCATTCATCTAAAACGTTTCCTAGAAAAACTTTAAAAAGTCAATAATCTGGAGAGTTTTTGTAAGATGTTTCTTCCATCCACCAACGAAGAAACACATTGGTACTTTCCCATGATGAGTGAGTGCTTCAGGATCTCTTGCACTTACATGTGCAGCAGAGTACTGCAATGGAAGCATGCTGGGCCCATAACCCAGAGGTAGGCAGATTAAAAATATCCTCTGCTATATGCATTTTTTTTGTTAATTAAAGTAATCCAAAACTGGGATTGATATTTTTACTCTTTTATTTTTCATTAAAGTACAATAACTTTTACCATTTTAATTTGTTTTAATACTATATTGAAAGTATTGTTTTCTTTTAAAAATCCACTTAATTTTCTTTACCCTATTATTAAAAGGGTAATTGACAAAAACAAACTACATTGTCACCAGAAGAGCAATACAAAATGTACAAGTGATATATTAAAATCATCTTTCCAGCTTTAATTTCAATGATGCATTGGGGCAACGATTTTGTGAGAAACATCTTCACCCTTAAATAAAGATTTTCTTAATTCCTTACCTGTGTGCTAATTAGATATCACCTTGTTTTCACATTAAACAGACTTCCACATGAGAAAGCAGCAAGGATGCAGTGGCGTTAATGTTTCCTGGTATCAACCAGTATTATTTCAGTAGAAATTGAAATGAGGATGCATCTTGCTGCCTTTCCAATGAAGCAAGTTTAATTTAGTAATAGGTGAAAAACCATCCCTACAAAGGTGTTAATCAGAGACTTGGCTTTGTGGACACTTTTCAGAGAACAAATTTGTTAGCATAAAAATAAAGCCAGAAAATGAAGAGCTGTTTAATCACTCAATTGGAATTTTTTTGCCAGCATATTTCTTTTTCTCTGCAACCCACTGCTAAATTGTGCTTCCTAGCTGTTTTTATAAAATCACTGAATCAAATCTAACTCTGATTACATCAGAGAAGGCCAGGTACCCTACACCATAACAAGGGGTTTGAAATTTTGACTTGTCTACTTAAAGATCACCAAAATCTGATAACAAGGTCAATTACGTCCCTGGGTGGGATTGAACCACCAACCTTTTGGTTAGTAGCCAGACACACTAACCGATTGCGCCACAGAGACACTTTGTAAAAAGTACATACTGACAAAGGCTAATAAGCATACATCTAGAACGTTTCCTAGAAAAACTTTAAAAAGTCAATAATCTGGAGAGTTTTTGTAAGATGTTTCTTCCATCAACCAACGAAGAAACACATTGGTACTTTCCCATGATGACTGAGTGCTTCAGGATCTCTTGCACTTACATGTGCAGCAGAGTACTGCAATGGAAGCATGCTGGGCCCCTAACCCAGAGGTAGGCAGATTGAAACTATCCTTTGCTCTATGCATTTTTTTTAAATTTAAGTAATCAAAACTGGGATTGATATTTTTGCTCTTTTATTTTTACTTAAAGTACAATAACTTTTACCATTTTAATTTGTTTGAATAGTATATTGACAGTATAGTTTTCTTTAAAAAATCCACTTAATTTTCTTTACCCTATTATTAAAAGGGTAATTGACAAAAACAAACTAAATTGTCACCAGAAGAGCAATACAAAATGTACAAGTGATATATTAAAATCATCTTTCCAGCTTGAATTTCAATGATGCATTGGGGCAACGATTTTGTGAGAAACATCTTCACCCTTAAATAAAGATTTTCTTAATTCCTTACCTGTGTGCTAATTAGATATCACCTTGTTTTCACATTAAACAGACTTCTACATGAGAAAGCAGCAAGGATGCAGTGGCGTTAATGATTCCTTGTGTCAACCTGTATTATTTCAGTAGACATTGAAATGAGGATGCATCTTGCTGCCTTTCCAATGAAGCAAGTTTAATTTAGTAATAGGTGAAAAACCATCCCTACAAATGTGTTAATCAGAGACTTGGCTTTGTGGACACTTTTCAGAGAACAAATTTGTTAGCATAAAAATAAAGCCAGAAAATTAAGAGCTGTTGAATCACTCAATTAGATTTTTTTTGCCAGCATATTTCTTTTTCTCTGCAACCCACTGCTAAATTGTGCTTCCTAGCTGTTTTTATAAAATCACTGAATCAAATCTAACTCTGATTACATCAGAGAAGGCCAGGTACCCTACACCATAAGAGGGGGTTTGAAATTTTGACTTGTCTACTTAAAGATCACCAAAATCTGATAACAATGTCAATTACGTCCCTGGGTGGGATTGAACCACCAACCTTTTGGTTTATAGCCGTACACACTAACTGATTGCGCCACAGAGACACTTTGCAAAAGTACATACTGACAAAGGCTAATAAGCATTCATCTAAAACGTTTCCTAGAAAAACTTTAAAAAGTCAATAATCTGGAGAGTTTTTGTAAGATGTTTCTTCCATCCACCAACGAAGAAACACATTGGTACTTTCCCATGATGAGTGAGTGCTTCAGGATCTCTTGCACTTACATGTGCAGCAGAGTACTGCAATGGAAGCATGCTGGGCCCATAACCCAGAGGTAGGCAGATTAAAAATATCCTCTGCTATATGCATTTTTTTTGTTAATTAAAGTAATCCAAAACTGGGATTGATATTTTTACTCTTTTATTTTTCATTAAAGTACAATAACTTTTACCATTTTAATTTGTTTTAATACTATATTGAAAGTATTGTTTTCTTTTAAAAATCCACTTAATTTTCTTTACCCTATTATTAAAATGGTAATTGACAAAAACAAACTACATTGTCACCAGAAGAGCAATACAAAATGTACAAGTGATATATTAAAATCATCTTTCCAGCTTGAATTTCAATGATGCATTGGGGCAACGATTTTGTGAGAAACATTTTCACCCTTAAATAAAGATTTTCTTAATTCCTTACCTGTGTGCTAATTAGATATCACCTTGTTTTCACATTAAACAGACTTCCACATGAGAAAGCAGCAAGGATGCAGTGGCGTTAATGTTTCCTGGTGTCAACCTGTATTATTTCAGTAGACATTGAAATGAGGATGCATCTTGCTGCCTTTCCAATGAAGCAAGTTTAATTTAGTAATAGGTTAAAAACCATCCTTACAAAGGTGTTAATCAGAGACTTGGCTTTGTGGACACTTTTCAGAGAACAAATTTGTTAGCATAAAAATAAAGCCAGAAAATTAAGAGCTGTTTAATCACTCAATTAGATTTTTTTTGCCAGCATATTTCTTTTTCTCTGCAACCCACTTGCTAAATTGTGCTTCCTAGCTGTTTTTATAAAATCACTGAATCAAATCTAACTCTGATTACATCAGAGAAGGCCAGGTACCCTACACCAGAACAGGGGGTTTGAAATTTTGACTTGTCTACTTAAAGATCACCAAAATCTGATAACAAGGTCAATTACGTCCCTGGGTGGGATTGAACCACCAACCTTTTGGTTAATAGCCGTGCACACTAACTGATTGCGCCACAGAGACACTTTGCAAAAGTCCATACTGACAAAGGCTAATAAGCATTCATCTAAAACGTTTCCTAGAAAAACTTTAAAAAGTCAATAATCTGGAGAGTTTTTGTAAGATGTTTCTTCCATCCACCAACGAAGAAACACATTGGTACTTTCCCATGATGAGTGAGTGCTTCAGGATCTCTTGCACTTACATGTGCAGCAGAGTACTGCAATGGAAGCATGCTGGGCCCATAACCCAGAGGTAGGCAGATTAAAAATATCCTCTGCTATATGCATTTTTTTTGTTAATTAAAGTAATCCAAAACTGGGATTGATATTTTTACTCTTTTATTTTTCATTAAAGTACAATAACTTTTACCATTTTAATTTGTTTTAATACTATATTGAAAGTATTGTTTTCTTTTAAAAATCCACTTAATTTTCTTTACCCTATTATTAAAATGGTAATTGACAAAAACAAACTACATTGTCACCAGAAGAGCAATACAAAATGTACAAGTGATATATTAAAATCATCTTTCCAGCTTGAATTTCAATGATGCATTGGGGCAACGATTTTGTGAGAAACATTTTCACCCTTAAATAAAGATTTTCTTAATTCCTTACCTGTGTGCTAATTAGATATCACCTTGTTTTCACATTAAACAGACTTCCACATGAGAAAGCAGCAAGGATGCAGTGGCGTTAATGTTTCCTGGTGTCAACCTGTATTATTTCAGTAGACATTGAAATGAGGATGCATCTTGCTGCCTTTCCAATGAAGCAAGTTTAATTTAGTAATAGGTTAAAAACCATCCTTACAAAGGTGTTAATCAGAGACTTGGCTTTGTGGACACTTTTCAGAGAACAAATTTGTTAGCATAAAAATAAAGCCAGAAAATTAAGAGCTGTTTAATCACTCAATTAGATTTTTTTTGCCAGCATATTTCTTTTTCTCTGCAACCCACTTGCTAAATTGTGCTTCCTAGCTGTTTTTATAAAATCACTGAATCAAATCTAACTCTGATTACATCAGAGAAGGCCAGGTACCCTACACCAGAACAGGGGGTTTGAAATTTTGACTTGTCTACTTAAAGATCACCAAAATCTGATAACAAGGTCAATTACGTCCCTGGGTGGGATTGAACCACCAACCTTTTGGTTAATAGCCGTGCACACTAACTGATTGCGCCACAGAGACACTTTGCAAAAGTCCATACTGACAAAGGCTAATAAGCATTCATCTAAAACGTTTCCTAGAAAAACTTTAAAAAGTCAATAATCTGGAGAGTTTTTGTAAGATGTTTCTTCCATCAACCAACGAAGAAACACATTGGTACTTTCCCATGATGAGTGAGTGCTTCAGGATCTCTTGCACTTACATGTGCAGCAGAGTACAGCAATGGAAGCATGCTGGGCCCATAACCCAGCGGTAGGCAGATTGAAACTATCCTCTGCTATATGCATTTTTTTTTGTTAATTAAAGTAATCCAAAACTGGGATTGATATTTTAGCTCTTTTATTTTTACTTAAAGTACAATAACTTTTACCATTTTAATTTGTTTTAATAGTATATTGAAAGTATTGTTTTCTTTAAAAAATCCACTTAATTTTCTTTACCCTATTATTAAAATGGTAATTGACAAAAACAAACTACATTGTCACCAGAAGAGCAATACAAAATGTACAAGTGATATATTAAAATCATCTTTCCAGCTTGAATTTCAATGATGCATTGGGGCAACGATTTTGTGAGAAACATCTTCACCCTTAAATAAAGGTTTTCTTAATTCCTTACCTGTGTGCTAATTAGATATCACCTTGTTTTCACATTAGGGTAATCTCCTGTTTGCGGTCAGCACACTCTTTGAGGGTAGCCGTATCCTGGGACGGGAGGGCTACCTTCTTGGATAAGCGTGTTATCCACGGGAGGATTCCCATCGTAACCTATCCGTTGATGGGAAAGGATACGCCATAAGAATCCTTTTGGAAATCTGCAGTCTTTTATCTGGAGATTTCCAAGCTTTTTCACATAACTCGTTCAGCTCGTGTGAGGGGGGAAAGGTTACCTCAGGCTTCTTTCCCTTGTACATATGTACCCTCTTGTCAGCGACAGGGGGTTACTCTGTGATGTGCAAAACATCTTTTATTGCCATAATCATAAATCGAATGGATTTTGCCAATTTTGGCTGTAACTTTGCATCATCGTAATCGACACTGGAGTCAGAATCCGTGTCGGTATCTGTGTCAACAAACTGGTATAGTGGGCGCTTATGAGACCATGACAGTCCCTGCAACATAGGATCAGGCATGGGTTGAGACCCTGACTGTCCCAAAGCTTCTGCCTTGTCTAATCTTTTGTGCAATGAGTTTACACTAGCATTTAAAACATTCCACATATCCATCCAATCAGCTGTCGGCGGAGACACCACATTCATTTGCTCCCGCTCCTCTCTAATATAGCCTTCTTCCTCAGACATGTCGACACACGTGTACCGACACACCACACACACAGGGAATGCTTTTTCTGAAGACAGTTTTCCCACAAGGCCCTTTGGAGAGACAGAGAGGGAGTATGCCAGCACACACCCCAGCGCTATATAACCCAGGAATAAAACAGTAACTTAATGTTTGCCCAGTAGTGCTGCTGTATGTAATTTGCGAATTATGTGTCCCCCCCTCTTTTCAACCCTCTTGTCTAACATGGTATAAGCAGGGTAGAGTCCGGGGAGCTTCCTCTCAGCGGTGCTGTGGAGAAAAAATGGCGCTGGTGAGTGCTGAGGGAGAAGCCCCGCCCCCTCGGAGGCGGGCTTCTGTCCCGCTTAAACTGTAAAATTGGTGGGGGCTCATACATATATACAGTGCCCAGCTGTATGTATGTTATATTTTTGCGAAAGAGGTTTATATTGCTGCCCAGGGCGCCCCCCCTGCGCCCTGCACCCTTACAGTGACCGGAGTATGTGAGGTGTATGGGAGCAAAGGCACACAGCTGCAGTGCTGTGTTTTACCTCAGTGAAGATCATGAAGTTTTTCTGCCGCCTCTGAAGTCTTCTTTTCTTCTCATACTCACCCGGCTTCTATCTTCCGGCTCTGCGAGGGGGACGGAGGCGCGGCTCTGGGACGGACGGCGAGGGTGAGATCCTGCGTACCAATCCCTCTGGAGCTAATGGTGTCCAGTAGCCTAAGAAGCAGGACCTTGCAACTCAGAGAGTAGGGCTGCTTCTCTCCCCTCAGTCCCTCGATGAGGGAGTCTGTTGCCAGCAGTGCTCCCTGAAAATTAAAAACCTAACAAAATACTTTCTGTCAGAAAGCTCAGGAGAGCTCCTGAAAAGCACCCAGTCTCCACTGGGCACAGTATCAAACTGAGATCTGGAGGAGGGGCATAGAGGGAGGAGCCAGTGCACACCCAGAACTAAAGTCTTTCTTAAAGTGCCCATGTCTCCTGCGGAGCCCATCTATCCCCATGGTCCTTACGGAGTCCCCAGCATCCTCTAGGACTTTAGAGAAAATAGGATTTTAATACCTACTGGTAAATCCTTTTCTCTTAGTCCGTAGAGGATGCTGGGCACCCGTCCCAGTGCGTACTGTGTCTGCAGTTATTAAATGGCCCTTAACTCCAGAACATTTATGTGGAGACAACTTTCCTGACTTGACCATCTTCCTTGGATGTTTTCCCCCTGTGTGACTGCTCCCCAGCCTCGGAGGGTTGCATCCGTGGTCCCTAGGATCCCGTCCTGGATCCCAAACCATCGCCCCTCTAGGTGGTGAGAACTGTGCAGCCACCAATGGAGTGAGATTCTGGTCTTGGAAGACAGGATTATCCTCCGGTGCATGTGTAGGTGGGATCCGGACCACTTGTCCAACAGGTCCCACTGGAACACTCTGGCATGGAGCCTGCCAAACTGAATGGCCTCGTAGGCCGCAACCATCTTCCCCAGCAACCGAATGCATTGATGGATTAACACTCTTGCTGGTTTCAGAATTTGTTTGACCAGACTCTGGATCTCCAGAGCCATTCCACTAGAAGAAAACCTCTTCTGTGTCCAGTATCACTCCCAAAAGCAACAACCGCGTCATTAGGACCAACTGCGATTTTGGCAAGTTTAGGAGCCAACCATGTTGTTGAAGAACTGTCAGGGAGAGTGCAATGTTTTGCACCAACTGGTCCCTGGATCTCGCCTTTATCAGGAGATCATCCAAGTACGGGATAATTGTGACTCCTTGCTTGCGAAGGAGAACCATCATTTCCGCCATCACCCTGGTGAAAATCCTCGGAGCCGTGGACAGACCAAACGGCAACGTCTGAAATTGGTAATGACAATCATGAATTGCAAACCTCAGGTAGCTTGATGCAGTGGCTAAATGGGAACATGTAAGTAGGCATCCTTTATGTCTACCAAAACCATGAAATCTCCTTTATCCCCCGGACTGGAGATCACTACCCTGAGAGATTCCATCTTGAAATTTAATTTCTTTAGGTAGAAATTAAGGGATTTCAGATTTAAGATTGGTCTGACTGAGCCGTCCGGCTTCGGGACCACGAAGAGGCTTGAATAAAAACCTTCTCCCTGCTGACTAAGGCTGATTTGAACAATCGGTGAGGGGGAACTTCTTGAAACCCCAGTTTGTACCCTTGGGACACTATTTGTAAAACCCACGAGTCCAGGTCCGAATGAATCCAGAACTGACTGAAGAGTTTTAGACGTGCCCCCCAGTGGCGGAACTAGCGAGCAGTGGGCCCATGTGCGACAAAATGGCTTGGGCCCCCCTCCATCCCATCCCATCCAAGTCCACCCCCTCACCCCTGGAGAGGATCTGGTGAGGGGGGCCTGCTCAGGGAAGTGGATACCTAGCAACAGTGCCGTAACTAAACATTTTAGCAGTGTGTGCAAGAAACGGCATTGGAGCCCCACCCCTGCATGCAAAACAGGGGCAGTGCGCGCCGTAGGCGCGTGCAAAAAAACATAGTGGCGTGGCTTCGTGGTTAAGGGGTGTGGCCACAAAATAATACCAATTCATAAAACGGTGCACAGTAGTCTCCATTATTCAAATTACGCCCCACAGTAGCACCACTACACCAGGTAGAGACCCTTTTACACCTTACGGCGGACAGCGTCCTCTTTTTACACATTACAGCAGACAGCGTCCCCTTTTTACACATTACGGCAGACAGCATCCCCCTTTTTTACACAACGGCAGACAGCGTGCCCTTGTTACACATAGCGGCAGACAGCGTACATTTTTTTCACATAACGGCAGACAGCCTGCCCTTGTTAAACATAGCGGCAGACAGCGTACACTTTTTTCACATAACAGCAGTCAGCCTGCCCTTGTTACACATAATGGCAGACATCGTACACTTTTTACACATTACAGCAGACAGCTTGCCCTTGTTACACATTACAGCAGACAGCTTGCCCTTGTTACACATTTTGGCAGACAGCGTGCCCTTGTTACACATTACGGCAGACAGCATCCCCCTTGTTACACATTACGGCAGGCAGATTCCCCCTTGTTACACATTGCGGCAAGCAGATTCCCCCTTTTTACACATTGCGGCAAGCAGCTTCCCCCTTTTTACACATTGCGGCAGGCAGATTCCCCCTTTTTACACATTGCGGCAGGCAGTCCCCCTTTTTACACATAGCTGCAGGCAGATTCCCCCTTTTTACACATAGCGGCAGGCAGATTCCCCCTTTTTACACATTGCGGCAGGCAGTCCCCCTTTTTACACATAGCTGCAGGCAGATTCTCCCTTTTAACACATTGCGGCAGGCAGATTCCCCCCTTTTACACATAGCTGCAGGCAGATTCCCCCTTTTTACACATAGCGGCAGGCAGATTCCCCCTTTTTACACATAGCGGCAGGCAGATTCCCCCTTTTTACACATAGCGGCAGGCAGATTCCCCCTTTTTACACATAGCGGCAGGCAGTCCCAAGAAAGAAAGAGAAGAAAGAAAGAAAGAAAGAAAGAAAGAAAGAAAGAAAGAAAGAAAGAAAGAAAGAAAGAAAGAAAGAAAGAAAGAAGAATTATACTTACCCTCTCCGCTGGCTCAGGCTCCTCGTGCAGCTTGACGATTCCCGGGCAGTAGAGAAGGAGGAGGAGGGAGGTAGAGGAGGGAGCCGCAGCAGCGCTGTGTTATTGGTGGAGGCGCTGCTGCTGCTGCCCCTCTGCTTCACTATAGGCTGTTCTCGGTAGACAGCCTATAGTGAAGCAGAGGGGCAGCAGCAGCAGCGCCTCCACCAGTAACAAAGCGCTGCTGCGGCTCCTTCCTTCACCTCCCTCCTCCTCCTCCCCCCCCCTCCGTGCCGCTGCTCCTCTCATCTCCAAGCGACCCTCCTCCCTCTTCGTGTGTTACAGAGGCGGCAGCGTGTCTGGTGCTGCGGCTGCTGCCCGTAGTGCCCTGGCCTGATCTGTTCGTTACGACGGGCGGGCGGCTGGAGTCGCAGGACGCAGACCCGACGGGAGCGCTGGTGTGCGGCTGCGGCATGATACAATGAGTCATTGTGACTCATTGTAATGCCGGCGGCTGTGGGCCCTTGAGTGCGGCGGGGCCCCAGTGCAATGCACTGCCTGCCCTGCCAGTAGTTCCGCCCCTGGTGCCCCCCACTGGTGTGGGCTCCTGCAAGAGAGCCCCAGCGTCATGCAGTGGATTTGGCAGAAGCAGAGGACTCTGCTCCTGCGATCTTGAAGAGGCTTCTTGGAGTCAGCATCAGCATTCCCTTGGTGAATCCACAATGCCCTCCTATCCGAGACTGCCATGAAATTGGCCCGTGAGCACTTGTGCCCGGTGTAGGATTTTTAAATATGTGTAGTTTACTGTATGCAAGGGTTTAAAACCTTTTAGGAACTGAGATCTAAGGTGTATTACATGTAGTTTAAAAAAAACAAAAAAGGTTTATTTTATGGCAGTAGTTTCCAAACTGGGGTTCTTGCACTGGTAGCATAGTTTGGTGGTCCAGGACCAATTAAAATTATTTATACTTTATTAAATTGGCAAAACCATTCCCTCACAACATAACTGAACCTGAGGATGACATGCTATAAACACAATTTACTTAATTTTATATTTTTTTCTGAATTTCTCAATAAAAAAAACTTTGGCCTAGGGGTGCCGTGAAACAAATTTTGATACTATTTATTTATATAGTGCTCTTTCTCCAACAGGACTCAAGGCGCTTGAGATATGGCTTCTGGAACTGAACACAGGATTCTAAATGTGGCTGTACCAAGGACCTATACAGTGGCATTACAGGTTGAGTATCCCTTATCCAAAATGCTTGGGACCAGAGGAATTTTGGATATCGGATTTTTCTGTATTTTGGAATAATTGCATACCATAACGAGATATTATGGTGATGGGACCTAAATCTAAGCACAGAATGCATTTATGTTTCATATATACCATATACACACAGCCTGAAGGTCATTTTAGCCAATATTTTTTATAACTTTGTGCATTAAACAAAGTGTGTGTACATTCACAGAATTCATTTATGTGTCATATACACCTTATACACACAGTCTGAAGTTCATTTAATACAATATTTTTAATAACTTTGAGTATTAAACAAAGTTTGTGTACACTGAGCCATCAAAAAACAAAGGTTTCACTATCTCAGTCTCACTCAAAAAAGTCCGTATTTCGGAATATTCCGTATTTCGGAATATTTGGATATGGGATACTCAACCTGTATTACTTTTTTCTGCTACTGGTTCTTTACCTATGCAAACAAGCATCTGACTTGCCTTTCCTATTGCTTTGTTACATTGCTCACCTGAAATAGTAATACTTAGATAGCTTTCCTCTTGCCATTATAATGCCCTTAATATTATAGTTAGCCTTTGTATTTTTGAGACGTGTATGATTTTGCATTTTTTGGCATTAAATGTTGCCATGTTCTTGACCATTCCTCTAGTCCAGGGGCGGAACTGCCAGAGACAACGGAGTCAGTTGCCGCCGGGCTCCAGCCCTAAAGGGGCTTCCTCCATTGCCCTCCGGCTGTTACGTGCCCTTCCTACTAAATAGACAAAGGCGCTACCAGCAGGGTCTCGCAGTTTGTACATTCCATGCCGTAACACCCTTCTTTCCACCTTTTTCAAGACCCAGCCCAGCAGCCTCGCCGCTGCCACCACCGCTAGCTGCAGCACTGCCAGCGGTGGGGTGCCCCTGCTTCTTCTCACACCACAGATAGCTGGGCAGCACTGCAACTGCCTGCCTGATTGCTCCGCCCCCTTCCGGCTCCAAAGCACCTCTGCTGCCCAGTGATCCAGGAGCCTGCTGCTAGGAAGAAGTGGCCGAGCTTCAGCAAGCGAGTCTGGACACTGGCGGAGGAAGCCATGATAACCAGATAATGGGGAGTGGAGAGCCAGTTCCAAGGTAATACTTTATACAGCTGGTTGAGATCCTGGTCGGTGGATATGGATTCCAAGAAAACCCTGGAGGTGCTTCCTTTCAAGGGAGACACTCTCTTTGGAGAAGACCTCAATAAGATTGTAGCTGATCTGGCTACTGCTAAAACAGCTTGCCTACCTAGTATGACTCCTACCACGCAGAAGGCTAAAAGTACTTTCCCTTGGCCCTTTCATCCTCAAGGTAAAGCGTACCCAAGGTCAGGCATACCCAAAGCAAGCTCATGCTTCCAGACCTGCCAAGCCCAGACTGAAGCAAGCCTGGGCTGCCCATCAGCCTGCTTCCAAAACGGACAAGCCTGCCGCATGACGGTGCAGGCCTCCCTCTGGGGGATCCCAGGGTGGGGGGCCCGACTTCTAGGTTTGGCATAATTCTAAGCTAGAGAATTCTGTTTGGAGCTCACCTTGTACTTTGTGAAGAAATAATCAGCATTGTGGCTGAGCAGATACATGTAGTGTGTGGCTGCAAACTGCATGGATCTGCTGCGTTGTAATACTTTTTTTTTCAAAGTACCAATAGCTTCATATAATGTTCACAATTTTTATGCAGGATCAAATAGCTCAATAGGTAGGGTGTTTGATTAGAATTCAACAGGTTATAGGTTTGAATCCTGGGTATGGTAGTTTGAGATGTGTTATTTAATAAAGTATGTTGTTCTGACTGCCGGCATCCTATCACCTGGGATATCATACTAAATAAATGGAGTTGATCAATTTTTTTTATTTTTTTTTTAAACTAGGGACAATTTCCAGATACTTTTCTTTATAACTGAGATTGCCCCCTGGAACTTCACATCAGTTGACAACTATGCATGAGTGGGCAGTGCTTGCTCTGGATCTGCCCACCCATTTATGTGCCGTCATAAAAGAAAGCACAACTGACAGTTATCCTGGGCGTACACTACACAATTATCTGTCAGGCTATCTATCCAGTCTGGATGGATGGAATGAAAATCTGGTAATGTATAGGAGCAAATGTCAATTAACCATTTGCTCCCAAACACTAGAAAAGTGGTCAAAAATGGTCATTACACAAATTAGTTAAACCCAAAATTTAACCAATTTGTTTAGGGGACCATTTTTGTCCATTTTCTAGTGTTTGAGAGTAAATCGTTGATGGTCATTTGCTCACATAGATAACCGGATTTCTATTCCAACCAGCCAGTGTTGGAGATATGGTCTGCCAGATTACATAATGCATACCAGAGCCATAACTAGACTTTTTGGTGCCCTGTGACAGATAATTATATGCCCCCCCCTCCCCATTTTTGCAATATGGACAAAAGGCGCATGCCTTGTGGGGAAGGGGCATAACAAGATTGCTCTCAGAGAAAGCACATGAGATATGAAGATATATCTAGTATACTTGACACTCAATGGTTTGTGGTATTGCCGGGGTGCCCTCCTTAAATGCATATACAGTCACACATGGCGTGTTTGTGCAAATGGCATATCAGCAGTCAGCACTAACTGGTGACATGCCATTTGTACAAGTAAGCCATGTGTGACTAATATATAAACATACTTTATTAAATAACACCTCAAACTATCATACCCAGGATTCAAACCTATAACCTGTTGAATTCTAATCAAATACCCTACCCATTGAGCTACTTGATCCTGCATCTATTCTAACCTCCAAAAACAGATTCAGTTGCATTTTCCAGCGTGTTTTGTTTGCGCCTTTGCAAATGTCTTACATCGACAAACTTATTTAGTACTATTTTGCAAATAGGGTTACATTGTCGCAACATTGTGTTCCCTAATTGCTTGATTTTTTTTAAATGCAACAATTGATAAAGACACCTGATAATTGCTCTGTGGAGTCTTATTTTGTGTCTACTTCTTATCTACATTTAATTCCCTACCTCTAATCAAGGCATTTTTAAATGCTGGGGGCTGCCAGGACGTGAGGCCTACCTAGACTTTAGATCTGAATTTGAATGTACTTGTGAACTAACTTAATTTCCTACTTCTAAATTCATTCCTAAATTCACTACTTACATTAATCCTGTAGTTGGGCATTTTGAGCCTTCAATTGTGGGCATTGTTTTGTGTCCAGACCAGCAGCTGGTGGTGTGCATTTGCTGGAAAGGCATCGAAGACCTCCGATATGCTGCATCTCCTGATGTGTGTCTCCCTCAAGTGGCTGTCAGCAAATGCATGCTAGACACCCCATTCCAAGCTGATTGTGACATCACGGAACATGCATCATAGAACAGGCATGCTAGAATATGGGTCTTCAACCTGCGACCCTCCAGCTGCTGTGGAACTACATATACCAGCATGCCCTGCCTCAGTTTTAGCATACCTTAATAGCAAAACTGTGGCAGGGCATGCTGGGATGTGTAGTTTCACAGCAGCTGGAGGGCCACAGGATGAAGACCCATGTGCTAGAGCCAAGCCGCAGGTACATTGAATGCTAGCAAGCTGAATGTTTAAATCCTTTTTGTTCCGCAGCATTCCAATGTGGAAGATTCCATGGAACCAGAGATTATTCCATTGAGAAGGACATGCTGCCTGGATGACTGCACTGTGCAAATTAAGTCACGGAGCCAGTTGGCTTGTGGGTGGCTCTGGTGACTGGGTATTTGGGTGGGCGGTGTGTCGGAGGTGGAGCACATGCAAATGAATGTGTATCATCCAGCTAGTGAGAGTGAAAACTCATGCAGGAGTGTGCCTGCTTGTCAGTGGGTTATGCACCTTGCCAGGCGTCAAATCTCCATGGAGCAGCTGGAGGGGACAAGAGCAGGTTTGCAAAATATAGATAGAAGAGCATATATGCTGGCGCATTCTCCATGATTGTGTCAGCTTATGTTTTGGTGCACTGCACTTTCCTTCACTAAGTTTTAGCCATTTTGGTTAAACGCAAGTGTAGTGGCTTCTCGCCCTTTTGGCTGTGATCTTGTATCGTGGTTGAAGGGTCTGCTGGAGGGATTGTTTTCTTCATTGGCGAGAGACTGAAGATATTCCAGGATGGAAGGCTTGGGAACACTATCCGTTTTTCAGTTGTGGAAGAGTTGAAAGACCGGATTGGACTACATTCTATAGTAAAGGATATCTTTGTATTTATTAATCCTCCCTTTATATGTGTCTGTCTTTCAATAAAGCTTCGGGCTTGTGATTCCCTCACCCTCTTACACTCCACACCCATAGCCTTATTAACTGTTGTATTATTGTATTGTTTAAATGTATAGTGCAGTTCATGATTTATAGTGTAGGCTGGCCTGTGCTGTAGTTCTTGAACTGTACTATACCGACAGCATTTGTATTGTGTTTTGGCTGTGCTGCAACACGGTACTTATGTGTGTAATGTTTATGTATGTTTTTTTGCTTCTTTATGTCAATAAAGACTGCTTTTTCAATCCAATATCTGAAAACAATCAATGTTTATCTTTGATGGCAATAGAAGTGGTATGACATTTGCTGCTTTTGAAAGGCAATATCTGATATGTCCCCTATCTGGGAACCATATATTAAATGGCTTTTCAGAAAAGGGAGATGGGAGAAGAGCTTTCAGTACTTGTAGGACCGATGCTCATTTCCTATTCTAGCCTTCAAAAACAGATTCAGTTGCATTTTCCAGCGTGTTTTGGATGCGCCTTTGCAAATGTCTTACATCGACAAACTTATTTAGTACTATTTTGCAAATAGGGTTACATTGTTGCAACATTGTGTTCCCTAATTGCTTGATTTTTTAAATGCAACAATTGATAAAGACACCTGATAACTGCTCTGTGGAGTCTTATTTTGTGTCTACTTCTTATCTACATTTAATTCTCTACCTCTAATCAAGGCATTTTAAATGCTGGTGGCTGCCAGGACGTGAGGCCTACCTAGACTTTAGATCTGAATTTGAATGTACTTGTGAACTAACTTAATTTCCTACTTCTAAATTCATTCCTAAATTCACTACTTACATGAATCCTGTAGTTGGGCATTTTGGGACTTCGATTGTGGGCATTGTTTTGTGTCCAGACCAGCAGCAGGTGGTGTGCATTTGCTGGAAAGGCATCGAAGACCTCCGATATGCTGCATCTCCTGATGTGTGTCTCCCTCAAGTGTCTGTCAGCAAATGCCTGCTAGACACCCCATTCCAAGCTGATTGTGACATCACGGTACATGCATCATAGAACAGGCATGCTAGAACATGGGTCTTCAACCTGCGACCCTCCAGCTGCTGTGGAACTACACATCCCAGCATGCCCTGCCTCAGTTTTAGCATACCTTAATAGCAAAACTGTGGCAGGGCATGCTGGGATGAGTAGTTTCACAGCAGCTGGAGGGCCACAGGATGAAGACCCATGTGCTAGAGCCAAGCCGCAGGTACATTGAATGCTAGCAAGCTGAATATTTAAATCCTTTTTGTTCCGCAGCATTCCAATGTGGAAGATTCCATGGAACCAGAGATCCTTCCATTGAGAAGGACATGCTGCCTGGATGACTACACTGTGCAAATTAAATCACGGAGCCAGTTGGTTTGTGGGTGGCTCTGGTGACTGGGTGGTTGGGTGGGTGGTGTGTCGGAGGTGGAGCACATGCAAATGATTGTGTATCATCCAGCTAGTGAGAGAGAAAACTCATGCAGGAGTGTGCCTGCTTGTCAGTGGGTTATGCACCTTGCCAGACGTCAAATCTACATAGAGCAGCTGGAGGGGACAAGAGCAGGTTTGCAAAATATAGATAGAAGAGCTCTCCAGCCTAGTTTGCTGTCTGTTTCCACTTCTCTTTTCTTGAGCCGCTCCCTTATATGCCCTTGCGCACTATCCTGACTTCTCCCATCTGCTTACTTTGTGCCTTCCAACGCACAATGCGAACTACAGGTAGTGCTGCAGGGCCCACACCCTTTTACTTGCCATACAGAGCAGCTCTGGAGCTGTTACAGTGCCCAGCTTCTGCAAGAAATCAGCTTGAATGCTTCAGGGGCTGGGGCATAGCCAACATGAGCCCCACACCGAAGGAGGGTGGAGGTGTTTAATGCGAACTAGGGGTCATCCAAGCGCCGCAAAAGGCCGCCATGCCCTGCACGCCCCTTTTCTCTTTTCATATGCAGACGAGGGTTGAAGCCAACTTTGACCCACTGCTTGGATGACATCACCATATGCAAATCCATCTGCTGCAGGCCTTCCCCCAGGAATGCTTGCACTAGTTGTTGCATTTGGTTTGTTGTTTGGGGGTGCTTCAGTATTAGGCAGCCTTCTGCCCTCCCATGTTCATCTGAAAATATGTGTTCTCCCTGCAGTTGTTGTCCCCAGATGAGAGTTCCCTTGTGCTGCCTCAGTTGAATCTTCTTTACTTGACAGAGATGTGCCTGAGCAGCGGCCCTCCCCAGCCCTATCCCAAATCATACTTATTTTGCATAGGAGATACCATGGTCATGAAGATTGCTCTCCCAGGGTGAGGTTCATTCATTGCATTCTGGGTATGCTGACCCCTGTGATTTCCCCAAATGTGGGAAACTTGACTGCATTATTTGTGGTAGTGGGGGACTGTGTTTGTGCTTTCCTCTGGTCAGCTCTGGTAAAAGTCAGATTTCTTTGTCTCAGATCTTCCTCTAGCCTTGTTCTTCTTTCGAGAGTTCCCTTGTGCTGCCTCAGTTGGATCTCCTTTACTTGACAGGGGGGTGCCCAAGCAGCGACCCTCCCCAGCTCTAGCCCAACTCCTACTTACCTGCCAGGTGAGATACTATGATCATGAAGGTGCTTCTCCCAGGGCAAGGCTCACCCATTGCACTCTGGGTGTGCTGCCCCTGTGATTTCCCCAAATGTGGGAAACTTGACTGCATAATTTGTGATTCCACTGGTCGGCTTTCATATAATTCAGATCTCTTTGTCTCAGGTCTCTCTCCAGCCTAGTTTGCAGTCTGTTTCCACTTCTTTTTTTTTGAGCCCCTCCCTTCTATACCCTTGTGCACTATCCTGACTTCTCCTCCTGTCTGCTTACTTTGTGCCTTCCAATGCACAATGCAAACTACAGGTAGTGCTGCAGGGCCCACAAACTTTTACTTGCATTACAGAGCAGCTCTGGAGCTGTTACAGTGCCAAGCTGCTGCAAGAAATCAGCTTGAATGCTTCAGGGGCTGGGGCATTGCCAACATGAGCCCCACACCGAAGGAGGGTGGGGGTGTTTAATGCGAACTAAGGGTCATCCAAGCGCCGCAAATGGCCGCCATTCCCTGCATACCCCTTTTCTCTTTTCATATGCAGATGAGGGTTCCAGCCAACTTTGGCCCACTGCTTGGATGACATCACTGTATGCAAATCCGTCTTCTGCAGACCTTCCCCCAGGAATGCTTGTACTAGTTGTTGCATTTGGTTTGTTGTTTGGGGGTGCTTCAGTATTAGGCAGCCTTCTGCCCTCCCATGTTCATCTGAAAATATGTGTTCTCCCTGCAGTTGTTGTCCCCAGATGAGAGTTCCCTTGTGCTGCCTCAGTTGAATCTCCTTTACTTGACAGAGATGTGCCTGAGCAGCGGCCCTCCCCAGCCCTATCCCAAAGCATACTTATTTTGCATAGGAGATATCATGGTAATGAAGACTGTTATCCCAGAGTGAGGTTCATTCATTGCATTCTGGGTATGCTGACCCCTGTGATTTCCCCAAATGTGGGAAACTCGACTTCATTATTTGTGGTAGTGGGGGACTGTGTTTGTGCTTTCCTCTGGTCAGCTCTGGTAAAAGTCAGATTTATTTGTCTCAGATCTTCCTCTAGCCTTGTTCTATTTTCGAGAGTTCCCTTGTGCTGACTCAGTTGGATCTCCTTCACTTGACAGGGAAGTGCCCGAGCAGCGACCCTACCCAGCTCTAGCCCAACTCCTACTTACCTGCCAGGTGAGATACTATGATCATGAAGGTGCTTCTCCCAGGGCAAGGCTCACCCATTGCACTCTGGGTGTGCTGCTCTTGCGATTTCCCCAAATGTGGAAAACTTGACTGCATAATTTGTGTTTCCCCTGGTCGGCTCTCGTATAATTCAGATCTCTTTGTCTCAGGTCTCTCTCCAGCCTAGTTTGCTGTCTGTTTCCACTTCTCTTTTCTTGAGCCGCTCCCTTCTATGCCCTTGCGCACTATTATGACCTCTCCTGTCTGCTTACTTTGTGCCTTCCAACGTCAATGCAAACTACAGGTAGTGCTGCAGGGCCCACACCCTTTTACATGCTTTACAGAGCAGCTCTGGAGCTGTTACAGTGCCCAGCTGCTGCAAGAAATCAGCTTGAATGCTTCAGGGGCTGGGGCATAGCCAACATGAGCCCCACACCGAAGGAGGGTGGAGGTGTTTAATGTGAATTAGGGGTCATCCAAGCGCCGCAAAAGGCCGCCATGCCCTGCACATCCCTTTTTTCTTTTCATATGCAGACGAGGGTTGAAGCCAACTTTGACCCACTGCTTGGATGACATCACCATATGCAAATCCATCTGCTGCAGGCCTTCCCCCAGGAATGCTTGCACTAGTTGTTGCATTTGGTTTGTTGTTTGGGGGTGCTTCAGTATTAGGCAGCCTTCTGCCCTCCCATGTTCATCTGAAAATATGTGTACCTCCTGCAGTTGTTGTCCCCAGATGAGAGTTCCCTTGTGCTGCCTCAGTTGAATCTCCTTTACTTGACAGAGATGTGCCTGAGCAGCGGCCCTCTCCAGCCCTATCCCAAATCATACTTATTTTGCATAGGAGATACCATGGTCATGAAGATTGTTCTCCCAGGGTGAGGTTCATTCATTGCATTCTGGATATGCTGACCCCTGTTATTTCCCCAAATGTGGTAAACTTGACAGCATTATTTGTGGTAGTGGGGGACTGTGTTTGTGCTTTCCTCTGGTCAGCTCTGGTAAAAGTCAGATTTCTTTGTCTCAGATCTTCCTCTAGCCTTGTTCTTCTTTCGAGAGTTCCCTTGTGCTGCCTCAGTTGGATCTCCTTCACTTGACAGGGGGGTGCCCGAGCAGCGACCCTCCCCAGCTCTAGCCCAACTCCTACTTACCTGCTAGGTGAGATACTATGATCATGAAGGTGCTTCTCCCAGGGCAAGGCTCACCAATTGCACTCTGGGTGTGCTGCTCCTGCGATATCCCCAAATGTGGGAAACTTGACTGCATAATTTGTGTTTCCCCTGGTCGGCTCTCGTATAATTCAGATCTCTTTGTCTCATGTCTCTCTCCAGCCTAGTTTGCTGTCTGTTTACACTTCTCTTTTCTTGAGCCACTCCCTTCTATGCCCTTGCGCACTATCTTGACTTCTCCCGTCTGCTTACTTTGTGCCTTCCAACGCACAATGCGAACTACAGGTAGTGCTGCGGTGCCCACACCCTTTTAATTGTCTTACAGAGCAGCTCTTTAGCTATTACAGTGCCTAGCTGCTGCAAGTAATCAGCTTGAATGCTTCAGGGGCTGGGGCATAGCCAACATGAGCCCCACACCGAAGGAGGGTGGAGGTGTTTAATGTGAATTAGGGGTCATCCAAGCGCCGCAAAAGGCCGCCATGCCCTGCACGCCCCTTTTCTCTTTTCATATGCAGACGAGGGTTGAAGCCAACTTTGACCCACTGCTTGGATGACATCACCATATGCAAATCCATCTGCTGCAGGCCTTCCCCAGGAATGCTTGTACTAGTTGTTGCATTTGGTTTGTTGTTTGGGGGTGCTTCAGTATTAGGCAGCCTTCTGCCCTCCCATGTTCATCTGAAAATATGTGTTCTCCCTGCAGTTGTTGTCCCCAGATGAGAGTTCCCTTGTGCTGCCTCAGTTGAATCTCCTTTACTTGACAAGGGAGGCATTTTGGATTTTTTCTTTGGGTACCCTTACACCTGATGGTCTGAATGAGAGCATCGAACTGAACAACATTGGCAGTCTCTGAAGATTTTATCTATTGATTTACCTAATATATTATTTATTGAATATCCATTTATTGTATGTTTAATAAATAAACAAAATTATTAGAAGTAGCTATTTTGGAAACAGCTTTCCTCTTAGGATGAAACTGTATAATCCTGTTGTGTGTGTTCCTTTAAAGTTCTTTAGTAAAATCCACTAGTAATGATGAACATCAGATTTCTTCCTCCATCCTCTTTTTACACTTTCTCTTGGTTCTATATATATATTTTTTTTTTCTATTTTTATTTTCCCCCCCCTCCTTCTCCCAAAAGGCCCCCCTCCCTCCCCCCCTCCCTGTTTTAAATTTTAAAATCTTTAAATATTTAAATCTTCGAATCCTTAAATTGTCTGTTTAATATTTATTTTTTCTTCAATTCTTTTTGTTGTTTAAACAGCAATGTAATTATTCCAGGGGTTAAAATAATGAAATATAGAAATAATATTAACAAAAATTAAAGGTAAAAATGAATTGATAGAATGATCCCATTAAAAGTAAATAAATAATATGGATGTTAAGCTGAGCGGGTTGGATTCGAACATGGGACTAGCTGCATAGAGTGCATTTGATGTTTCCCCTGCGCCACAAGAAATGCTTTAGTAGTGGCATGGATTTATGTTACCCTAAAAGGTTTTGATAAAGCTAAATATTTATCTTACTTAAAACCCTTTAAGAGGCCTAAGAACACTGTACGCTATTGACGTCTGGAGTACCGTAAGGGTATGCACGTTGCGTAGCAATCGCTTAGCGTAGCGTACGCTCGGGACCACGAGAAGATCACCAGCGGCGCAGACGCTCACAATGTTAAACCTTTACATGTAAACCATGAACAATGTATTATACAGGAAAAACCTTAGTGTAATAGTGGGGTGTAGATGCAACACAATGTAACCTTATTAACTTAAAGCTGTTCGAGCGTCTCCGACAGACCTGAGAATACTTAACACCATAAGAAATACACAAATGCCGGGCTTAGGGTCTAACGCCTTATATGAATGTTATACTTGCAAAAGAATAATACAATACAAGTCATACACTACCAATATAACATAGACTAACTAACCAGATAACTACACAGGAAATACAATACAATACAAGTACGTTTAAGGAAAAAAATGAGAGAAAGAGGAGAGGAGAGAGAGAGAGAGATATGGCCCACAATACCAATAAAGACAATATGATTGCGGAGAAAAACTTACGCACAAGGGGAACGATCGCATGCGCCTCTGGATATCCAGCTCCCGATTATCAGCAATGAGAACCGTTGAAGAGTGAGAGCTGGATATGATCGGCTTGTCTATTTATGCCCCACACACACAATACAATTCAATGGTCCCTACAATCTCATTGTTCATTGGACACAGGAATTCGTCTTCGCATTATAACAAAAGGTTATAGGTTGATTCATACAGGTGGGCTGTGACTATTTCCAACTGCTCAGGTGGGTGGGAAACTAGGTTTCCCGCCGCATGGATAAGTAAGTGCAAATAATAGTAAAAGTACATAAACTTCTTATGTCCATAACTATTCGCACGAGCGATTAATCTGCTTCAAACCAACACCGGAATATTGCTAATTAAATACTCTTCCGATGGATACTAAACACCACTGTATGACTCATGTCTGACCCTTCGTATCAAACAAAGAGGGATCTCTCTGTCCATGAACATGCTATATTAACTAAACTTTCAGATTCTATCAAAGGGACCATAATCTACAAAATACATTATATGGTTAAAATATATATCGATTGAGTCGCCCGCTAGACGCATACAAACTCTACCGTAAATCCGCATATCGTGCGCCTGCGGGTGCACGCGACTGCGAGTATGCGCACGCACGGGAGAGCTCTTGCACGCGCAGCGGGAGCTCGCATGAGGTGCAGATATGGCAGTGTGCATAGTGATATTTTTCTGACTTTGACAGTCCACCCTTTGGCAGTCAACAATAACTGCCACTTCCTAAAACATTTCAAAACGAGAAAAATATATATCAAGTGTAAATACATTTCTATGATTGGGTAAGGGAGGAGAGGAGAAGGTAGGAAAAGGGTATGACCTATTGAGATAGCAGAAGCATGTGTGTATGAATCCATGTTTGGGGGGTCATGTATTATCGTGCCGTACGTGTTTTAAATCAAGCTTCGAGGTATTGCGAAGTATACATTTGAATTCCTTCTTATCCCGTGGTACGGGTCTGTGGATGGGCTGTCAAACTTTACCGAGCTCTTTTCGGCTGTGGTTGTAACAAAATGGGGGAGCACATTTTTGGTGATGATACATGAATGGGGGAATATGTGAATGCTGATATCTGTGCGGGTATTCCCTATCGACTATGGGGTAAATTTACTAAGATTCGTGTTTTCCCGTTTCAGGTCAAAGTTCAATCACGAATGACATCGAAAGTGTAAAACTGCAACTTTTTAAATTTGTTACGACGGATTTACTAAGCTGTCGTATTCGGGTTTTTCTTTTGTTCCGATGTCGATGTCATTCGTGTTTTATTTTTTTATTTTTACGGCAGTGATTAGCAAAACACTGCCGACTTTTTTACAATGAATCTCGGCCGGATCTGTGTGATCCGTGCTGGGGTTCATTTTTTTTTTTTTTTTTTAATTAAACACTGTAAAATCCAAAAAAAAAATTGCGTGGGGTCCCCTCTCCTAAGCATAACCAGCCTCGGGCTCTTTGAGCCGATCCTGGTTGCAGAAATATGGGGAAAAAATTGACAGGGGTTCCCCCATATTTAAGCGACCAGCATCGGGCTCTGCGCCTGGTCCTGGTTCCAAAAATACGGGGGACAAAAAGAGTAGGGGTCCCCCGTATTTTTAAAACCAGCACCGGGCTCCACTAGCTGGACAGATAATGCCACAGCCGGGGGTCACTTTTATATAGTGCCCTGCGGCCGTGGCATCAAAAATCCAACTAGTCACCCCTGGCCGGGGTACCCTGGGGGAATGGGGACCCCTTCAATCAAGGGGTCCCCCCCCCCAGCCACCCAAGGGCCAGGGGTGAAGCCCGAGGCTGTCCCCCCCCATCCAATGGGCTGCGGATGGGGGGGCTGATAGCCTTTTGTGATAATGAAAAGATATTGTTTTTAGTAGCAGTACTACAAGGCCCAGCAAGCCTCCCCCGCATGCTGGTACTTGGAGAACCACAAGTACCAGCATGCGGCGGAAAAACGGGCCCGCTGGTACCTGTAGTACTACTACTAAAAAAAATACCCAAAAAAAGACAAGACACACACACCGTGAAAGTAAAGATTTATTACATACATGCACACAAACATACATACATACTTACCTTATGTTCACACGAGGGTCTGTCCTCTTCTCCAGTAGAATCCAAGGGGAACCTGTTGAATAAATTCTACTCACCAGATCCCGGGTCCCAGGGTCCTCGGGGCAACCATTTGTAATCCAGGTACTTGCATAAAATAACAAAACGGAAAGCCGAGCCACGAACTGAAAGGGGCCCCATGTTTTCACATGGGACTCCTTTCCCCGAATGCCAGAAACCCACTCTGACTTCTGTCTAAGTGGGTTTCTTCAGCCAATCAGGGAGCGCCACGTTGTAGCACCCTCCTGATCGGCTGTGTGCTCCTGTACTGAGTGACAGGCGGCACACGGCAGTGTTACAATGTAGCGCCTATGCGCTACATTGTAACCAATGGTGGGAACTTTCTGCCCTGCGGTTGACCTAAAGTGACGTCACCGCTGAGCAGAAAGTTCCCACCATTGGTTACAATGGAGCGCATAGGCGCTACATTGTAACACTGCCGTGTGCCGCCTGTCACTCAGTACAGGAGCACACAGCCGATCAGGAGGGTGCGACAACGTGGCGCTCCCTGATTGGCTGAAGAAACCCACTTAGACAGAAGTCAGAGTGGGTTTCTGGCATTCGGGGAAAGGAGTCCCATGTGAAAACATGGGGCCCCTTTCAGTTCGTGGCTCGGCTTTCCGTTTTGTTATTTTATGCAAGTACCTGGATTACAAATGGTTGCCCCGAGGACCCTGGGACCCGGGATCTGGTGAGTAGAATTTATTCAACAGGTACCCCTTGGATTCTACTGGAGAAGAGGACAGACCCTCGTGTGAACATAAGGTAAGTATGTATGTATGTTTGTGTGCATGTATGTAATAAATCTTTACTTTCACGGTGTGTGTGTCTTGTCTTTTTTGGGGTATTTTTTTAGTAGTAGTACTACAGGTACCAGCGGGCCCGTTTTTCCGCCGCATGCTGGTACTTGTGGTTCTCCAAGTACCAGCATGCGGGGAAGGCTTGCTGGGCCTTGTAGTACTGCTACTAAAAACAATATATTTTCATTATCACAAAAGGCTATCAGCCCCCCCATCTGCAGCCCATTGGATGGGGGGGGACAGCCTCGGGCTTCACCCCTGGCCCTTGGGTGGCTGGGGGGGGACCCCTTGATTGAAGGGGTCCCCACTCCCCCAGGGTACCCCGGCCAGGGGTGACTAGTTGGATTTTTGATGCCACGGCCGCAGGGCACTATATCAAAGTGACCCCCGGCTGTGGCATTATCTGTCCAGCTAGTGGAGCCCGGTGCTGGTTTTAAAAATACGGGGGACCCCTACTCTTTTTGTCCCCCATATTTTTGGAACCAGGACCAGGCGCAGAGCCCGATGCTGGTTGCTTAAATATGGGGGAACCCCTGTCAATTTTTTCCCCATATTTCTGCAACCAGGATCGGCTCAAAGAGCCCGAGGCTGGTTATGCTTAGGAGGGGGGACCCCACGCAATTTTTTTTAAGAAAATAACCACTTTCCAACCCCTTCCCACTGATATACATGCACGGATCTCATGGATCCGTGCATGCCTATACAATCACGGATTAAAAAAGCAGGTCTGTTTTTTTTTAGCACTTTTGTACGAGTTGTAATTTTTCACGGCAGTGTTTGTTTTTTTTTTGCTTTGCACTTCTTAGTAAATTACCGAGATTCATACTTAAACAGCCGCGTTTTGACCAATGGTGTATTCATTTGTATTTTTTTGTTGGACTTCCAAAAAATTACGAATGCCCTCATCACTGCCGTGATTATTGCTTAGTAAATTACCGAGATGACACTTTGATAAAAAAACGGCATCTTGGTCAAAATCGGGACCTTAGTAAATTTACCCCTATGTGTGTAATTACCTGAAGGTTGTAGAGATGAAGATAAGACACAATTATGGTAAATGCAGTGGTATTCTATGTCAGGTTAATGAACATTTGTCGGTTGAAGTCTTGTTCGGTGTCTGTTGAATGCAGTCTTCTTTGGGCTTTTGTCAAAAGGTGTGGGCAAAAAGCTTTGTCAATGTCCATAGACTTACAAAAGTGTTGGGCTAGCGTAATTTTAAAATTTCTAGGGAAACTGGGGGTCTATGGCATAGTTCATCAAATATCTGTGTATAAGGTTGTCAAAACTTCTTCTTTAATCCATCAGTTGTCTGTATACAGGGTCATCAAATTCCTCGTCAAAAAGTGGGTCTTTTTACCTTGGAAAAACCGGAAAAACAGGTGAAAGAAACGGACCGTATAATCGCATTTTCATCACATCATTGTTTCTACAGTTGGGTCATAAATCAAATCCATTGGAATTACAATTTCCTCACTCCTTAGACTCATTACCCTGGTACTACGTTTGCACTTCATTAAAGCCTGACCGCATCTAAATGTCAAGCCAATCGTTATGACAACACCTAAGATACATAGAAGAAACTTCCCTACATCCATTATGACTCCTTGAGCCCATTCTCCTAAACCAGAGAACCAATTTCACGGGTTCAACCATGACACCCAACCAGTCAGCTCATTACCCACAGCAGCAAGGGTGAGATTATGTCTCCTGCGAAATTCCCACTTTAATTGGAGAATATCGTCCATCTTTTGGTCTATGACCTCGACCGGATCCTCGGTACTATTCGTTATATATGTGCAGCATTTCACGCCGTACTGCGTTGCCAGTGTGACACAATATCCACCTGTTACTGCTGTGAGATAATTAAGAACCATTCTATGCTGAACCAGTTCTGTTTTATAAGCTTGAAGCTCTCTTCCAGTATACCTAAAAGTGTCATCATACATTTCTGTGATATTGTCTAACAAATTTGCAAGCGCAGATATGTATTTATAATTCAACACTCCTCTGGCGGTGCAAGTGATGTCTAACGCGAGTAGAACCTGAATCCCGGTGGATTCATGGATCATGTCAGAGGCCGGATGCTCTGTTCTTTCTATCAGGTGCCGTTTAACTACGTGCTCGTAGTGGGTGTGAGTATAAGGAGCTTGGGCAACACGGTGTATATCTTTCATTTTGGCATGTGATACAGTCATTACTTCAGGCAGTACTTTTCCAATATAACACAATCCTTCAGAGTTTGGGGCAAGCCACTTATACGCCTTCCTCCCGCATATGAAATATGCATTATCGGGGAGAACATATGGGACGGAGTAGGACATAACCATATTACACATCTTCCATGTGAAATCTCCTAACCCTAATTCTCCCATCTGTCTAGTACACGTATCAGCTTGTACGATATGTGCACAGTATCCTGGTGATACCTCTCCAACTCTCGTAATCCTACTTCCTAGGGTATACCTATATCGGAAAGATTTTTCTCTACTGGCTATGTGGCGTATAAGCTCTGTATCTGTCGGCATTCTATCTGCTCTATATGAAAAGGTCATGGTTTGGTTACTCCATGACACTTCCCAATTTCCCGACTTTCGGGGATTGGAAATGTTAAAACATATTAGGGATCTATCCACATGATATTGGTGGAGCTTCAAACTAGGAGGACTGGAGATATTAAACCTCCTGTCCACCGGTCCCCCACCCTTTAGCTCAAGTACCTCCCCTACCATTAAAGGAAATGGTACTAGTCCTGATTTGCTATGACCTTGAGGTACTTGAGAGCATACCCAACAATCTGTTTGATTTAACACACTACCCACTAAGGAGTGATAGTCACTCAAGGGCTGCCGGTCCATGTGGATATTAAAACTGGATTGGCATTTCTTGATGCACCCATCCTCAACTACATTGTCACAGAGCCTACAGATACAGTTTTCTTCAGCTAACAATCCTTCACAATTCCTTCTATTGTCAATGCTATCGGATCGTTTTCTGATACTCGCCTTTACTTGTTGGTTAAGTTGTTCTTGGAAAACTACGCCTCCATCTTTGTCATCAGAACCCATTCCAGAACCTTTCTCGACCTCCATGGTACTCTCGCCGGAACAGACTGCTCTGGTCAACATCATGGTCAACAGGAAAATCCGGATCACAGTCTCTTGGGGCAAGTCCATCTTATAGGAGGAAACGAAGAAGAATGAGAAGGGGGAAAAAATAATTTGAGGGAGAGGGGATGGGAAGTGGAGAAAAACAATAAAAGGGAACAGGGAATCGACAACTGCTTTTGATCTTGTGATTTTCAATGCTCAGGTGCCGCCTCAGTCCTCCTGGAACAGACACTCCAGTGATACAACTTCCTCTACCGTCTGTTCCTTATCACGGGACCTCTCTGGATCAGCAACCTTCTTACAATGGGACGAATGAACCCAAGTCTCTCTCTGGACAACCTTCAATGCTGTAGTGCTAGTCAATAAGACTTGGTCTGACCATCTGTCAATAAGGCAACCTGAGCGTAGAAAATTCCGTATCATTACATAATCCCCAGGTTCAATGTCATGACAATTACTATCTGGTAAATCAGGAATCAATAACTTCAAATTATCATTTTGATTCCTTAGCTGTTTACTCATGTTAATCAGGTACTTAACAGTCACTTCATTGTTACACTTCAAATCATCCTGAGGGTTAATCATAACATGCGGTTGTCGACCAAACAAGATTTCAAAGGGAGACAGATTAAGAGGGGACCTGGGAGTGGTTCTGATGCTGTACAGTACTATGGGTAAAGCTTCTGGCCATGCCAATCCTGTTTCTGCCATAACTTTGCTCAGTTTATTTTTAATAGTGCTGTTCACTCTTTCCACCTTCGCACTCGCCTGTGGACGGTATGGAGTGTGCAGCTTACTATCAATTCCCATCAACTTACACATTCCTTGAAAGACATCACCTGTAAAATGGGTACCCCTATCACTTTCGA
The DNA here is from genome assembly GCF_028390025.1 of Pseudophryne corroboree. Taxonomy (NCBI): domain Eukaryota; kingdom Metazoa; phylum Chordata; class Amphibia; order Anura; family Myobatrachidae; genus Pseudophryne; species Pseudophryne corroboree. The sequence goes on from NW_026970030.1 coordinate 464,467, forward strand.
TTATTCTAGGGATACCATATCTACACACAAATTCCTGCACAATTTTCTTAGCAGTAAACATAGTGGTATTTGTGGCCGCAGGAAATGCTTCAACCCAATTTGAGAATACATCTATACAAACAAGTACATATTTCAAATTTCGACAAGGGGGTAATTGAATAAAGTCAATCTGTATTACCTGAAAAGGGCCGCCTGTAGGTGGGATATGAGATGGTTCTGTTGGTATTGCCTTTCCGATGTTCTTCCTCAAACAGGTAAGGCATGACATTGCTCTCTTACCTGCATGAGATGAAAATCCTGGGGCGCACCAATATGCTCTTACCAACTTGCACATTCCCTCCTTGCCCAGATGAGTCAGCCCGTGTGCTGCCTCAGCTAAACATGGAAGATATGCTCTGGGGGCCACTGGTTTACCCTGTCCATCCGTCCAGAGTCCTGAGGACTCCTGGCCATATCCTTTTGCCTTCCAGACTGCCTTTTCCTGTGTGGAACACAAATTTTGCATCTCACACAACTTCTGTGTGTTGATGGTATTAAATACCATCAGTTGTGTGGTGTCTGTCTGTCTGTCTGGGGGTACCAGCTGCTAACTTAGCAGCTTCATCTGCTCGGCTGTTACCAAGTGATACTGGGTCCTGGCTATATGTGTGTGCTTTACACTTGATAACAGCCACTCTGTCGGGTTCCTGTATCGCTGCTAGAAGCCTTTTGATGTGAGCTGCATGCGCTACCGGTGTACCAGCTGCCGTCATGAAATTTCTGAGGCGCCATAGGGCTCCGAAATCATGGACTACCCCAAATGCGTATCTAGAGTCGGTGTAGATATTGGCTGATTTGCCCTTAGCCAATTCACATGCTCTGGTTAGGGCGACCAGTTCAGCAACCTGGGCTGAGTGAGGTGGGCCTAGTGGTTCTGCTTCTATGGTGCCTTGATCATCTACGACTGCGTATCCAGTACACAAGTCTCCCGAGTCCGACTGTCTGTGACAACTACCATCCGTGTAGAAGGTAAGATCTACATCTTCCAGTGGGTTGTCACTGATGTCAGGCCTTGCGGTAAAATTTTGGGTCAAATATTCCATACAATCATGTGTGTCCTCCTTTGTATTAAATTCTCCTTCCCCACCACTCTCATCCTCCACCCTTTGTGCCTGTCCAGGCACACCTGGGAGATATGTTGCAGGATTTAATGCACTGCATCTCCTTATGGTGATGTTTACGGGGGCCATTAGTGCCAATTCCCATCTTGTAAACCGCGCTGATGAGACGTGTCTGGTTTGGGCAGAATTTAGCAAGGCTGACACTGCATGTGGTGTATGAATTGTGAGGTTGTGACCTAGCACTACATCTTCGCTTTTCGTTACTAGCAATGCTATCGCAGCAACGCTTCGCAAGCATGTGGGGAGGGATCGCGCTACCGTATCTAGCTGAGCGCTGTAGTATGCTACCGGCCTGCTGGCATCACCGTGCTTTTGGGTTAGGACGCCTGCTGCGCAACCAGCACTTTCTGTTCCGTACAGCTCAAAGGGTTTCCCATAGTCTGGCATACCTAATGCTGGTGCCTGCGTTAGGCACTGTTTAAGTCTCTCAAATGCCATCTCGGACTCGTCTGTGTGCGAAATCCGATCAGGCTTGTTTGAGGAGACCATCTCCTGCAAAGGTAATGCTAGAATGGAAAATCCTGGGATCCAGTTACGGCAATACCCACACATTCCTAAAAACGTTCTGATCTGTTGCTGGGTTTGAGTCAGAGTCATGTCTCTAATTGCTTGAATTCTATCAGCGGTCAGGTGTCTCAGTCCTTGTGTTAGACAGTGTCCCAAATATTTTACTTTAGTTTGGCATAATTGCAACTTGTCTTTGGAAACCTTGTGTCCTGTGTCTGAAAGATGAAACAGGAGCTGTTTCGTATCCTTCAGGGATGCTTCCAATGAATCTGAACACAGTAGTAAATCACCCACGTACTGTATCAATATTGATCCACTCTCTGGTTGGAAAGACTGTAAACAATCATGCAAAGCCTGGGAAAATATACTTGGACTGTCTATGAAACCTTGTGGTAATCGAGTCCATGTGTATTGGACTCCTCTGTATGTAAATGCAAACAAATATTGGCTGTCAGGGTGCAGAGGTACCGAAAAGAAAGCGGAGCAGAGGTCAATAACAGTGAAAAATTTCGCAGTGGGAGGGATTTGCATAAGGATGACAGCTGGATTTGGCACTACGGGGAACTGACTCTCAACTATTTTGTTAATCCCCCTTAAATCCTGCACTAGCCGGTAACCCCTCCCCCCACTCTTTTTCACAGGGAAGATGGGACTATTGGCTGTGCTGGATGTTCTTACCAGGATGCCCTGTTGTAGCAAGCGCTCTATTACTGGGTATACTCCTAACTCCACCTCTGGCTTCAGAGGGTATTGTGGGATTTTTGGAGCTATCCTACCATCTTTTACTTGCACAACTACTGGAGCTACGTTTGCCATCAATCTAGTGTCTTGTCCGTCTTTAGTCCACAGTGACTCTGGTATCTGGGATGGCATTTCTTCTACTTGGGATGGAGTCCTATTTGTCATAATGGTATGTGACATTAATTTTGATGGGGAGTCTAACATGTCTCGCACTTCCTGAGCGTGATTCTCAGGTATGTCCAAGAATACACCTTCAGGAGTACAATAAATGACGCACCCCATTTTACACAATAAGTCTCTTCCCAAGAGATTTGTCGGTGCCGATGCAGCCAGCAAAAAGGAATGCTTGGTATGTAAAGGCCCTATTGTAATCTCGGCTGGTTTGCTAGCAGGGTAATGCTGGACTACTCCCGTTACTCCCATGGCTGGAATTGTCTTACCAGTGGTTCTCATGCCCACTGTCGAATTTATCACTGATTTGGCCGCCCCCGTATCTACAAGAAAGTTTAATGTTTTACCAGCTACATCAATTGCAATTTCGGGTTCACTACCAAGACTTGCAATCAATTTTACTGGCTGCAGATTACAGGTATGGCCACACCCCTATTGGGTATGGTGACCTCCCTGAATCCCGCTGGCAGCAACTACTTGTGAAGGGGTTAACTGGGAACTGCCAGAGGCTTGCCAGTCTCTGTTCGGGGGGTATCTTTTTGTTTCCCCTGCATGTGGCTCATAACTCCGTTTCTGCGGACCCTGCTCCCAATGTCGTATGTCGTGTCGTTGTCTAGGGGGTTGAAAAGACTTTTGTATGTTTCTCGATTTACAGTCTCGTGCAAAGTGTCCCTCTCTATGACAGAAATAACAGGTTACCACATTCGACTTACCCACAGGGTTTGGTGATTTATACAAAGGCTGCCTTGTGGTCAGGGCCTGTATACTTACGGCCATTAACTTATCACCTTGTAATTCCCTGTGTCTGGTGATATTCCGATCGTGATCCACAGCTGCCTCTCTCAAAGTAGCCACCGACAGACCTCGCCAACATGGTTGCGTGGTCTGTACCCTTGTCTTTAATGCCTCTTTTAAACCATCCATTAGTACAGATACTGCTACTTCTCGATGGTTTATGTTTGTTTTAATGTCCTCTATGCCTGTGTATTTTGCCATATCTAGTAATGCCCTGTGAAAATACTCTGCAGCTGTTTCTGACTCCTTTTGTTTAATGGAGAAAATCTTGTTCCATTTAACTACAGCTGGAAAATACTCCTTTAACTGTAAACTTATCCTTTTTACATTGTCTTTGTTGTACACATCTGTAAGAGGTACATCCTGATCCAATCCACAGTCAGCTAAAAATTGAGCTGAGTCGACATTGGAGGGTAAACAAGCCCTCAGCAATACCTGCCAGTCTTTGTTATTGGGCTCTAAAGTGTTCCCTAGGTCACTGATGTATTTCTGGCTAGCAACTAAGTCTTTCCTAGGGTCAGGGAATTCAGACACTATGGTTCTTAATTCCATTCGGGAAAACGGGCTGTACATGGCAATGTTCCTGATAGGAGTGACTCCTGTAGTGTCCGTTTTCCCATTTGGAACTGCTATTACCCTAACGGGAGCAAGTTTAATAACATCATTCTGTGTAGATTCTACAGCCTGTGGTGAAATGGTTTCAGCATAGTGTATGGTGCCGTACTTACCTGTTGATACGACCTCACCTGTCCCTCCGCTAGGGGCCTTTGTTACTAATCTTAAGGGTTGGGCCGTGCCTACTGTTGTTTCTGATATGGTGGCTGCTAGAGAGAGCGCCAATATTGTTGCCGATTCGTCCTCTTGATCACACTCCTGGGGAAAGTTCAAAACAGGGTACAACTTGCACGGGTTAATACTTGCATTGGTTAACTTATTAACATTTACACAGTTGCTAAGTGTTTGTTTGTTACACCCTAATGCGTCATTCTCCGCAACCGATTTCTCTCCTGATATGTATGGTGGCGGCGGTGCCGTGGCTATCAGTTTCCTGATAGGGTTAGATCTTGCCGCCTGAGCCAATCCTCTCTGTATTTCACCCTCCTGTTGCCATAACTGCAAATAATCATAATGTTTAATCCGTCTCTTTGTTGATTTAATGAGACATATCCTCCTCCTTAGATTTTGTAACACTTCTGGGCTAAAGCTGCCTACTCTTGGGAACTTCTCCCCGTCATGTACCGTCATTCTCTCCCATTCATCACATAAAACCTCTGTGTGTGAACCGTATTTTTCACACATTACGTACCTTGCCGACCCGATTGGTCGGTTTACTGAATCAACCCGAACCGAGGTTGATCGCCCCCTACCTGAACAATTGGCCCCCATACCTGTAGGTGTTGCTTTCACCACCTCTGACCTTCAATCAGGGTCTTCAGCGAACCCTTACAAAAACCAAAATGTTCAAGATAGGCTGACGGTGGCGGTTTACCGAGTACCTCACTCACTCGCCCACGCCGACCAATACGACCTACACACTGCCCTAGTGCTGGCGTACTCGACCCAGGGCCCCTATGAACCTTCGTTTACTGGAACATGTGAGTGTGATCCGCAGAGCATTAACCCTTTCCAGTAACTGTTGGTTGTTGGATAATTCCTGAGTGACCAGCGAACTTCCCTTCAGAAAATAAAAAATTACACAAATCACGTCAGAATGTACAAATAGTGTTTATGACCCGTTTCGTACACAAATGGTACTGGTCAGATTAACTAATGCACACAATTACGTGCGGTACAATCAGTCTGCACATAAGCAACTAATCTTATGTGCAGAGCGACCAGTGGAATCGAAAATTGCGGCTGCGAATTCCTTCAGCATGAGCTTTAATGGCCTATATGGGTTCTGCACCAACCCCCTGGGTTGTGCTCTTTTCTCTATTTATAGCGGACTTCCTTGTCTGCTGTACCTGGACCTCCTGGTCAATTCCGGACCTCCTGGTCTGTGCTACAATAGACCTCCTGGTCTGCTATACTCTAATGCTCAGATTTTATGTTTAACAAAGGATGCCTCCCTTGCCACCATGCACGTCACTTACATGTATGTACCCTGCGAGAACTCGACTTCTTGTGGTTCAACCTCAAAAAATTGTATAAACTTATATATGCAAACACTCACTCACCACATGTACACTTTTGTTTCTATTTCTATTTCTGCGCAGAAATTTTCTTTCCTTTAGACCAGATGTGTTGTAAATTTGGAGAAGGATCTGTTAATCTAAATTTCGGACACTAAAATAGATTTGCGCTATTTATCGCGTTGCCACCTTTTCGCCTGTTACAATAACACTAGCGTGTGATTTGAGTTACGTGGGCGTACCCGGACGCTCCGTTGCGTAATATACGCTGCGTGCGTCGGCCTTTGAGTTGCGTACGCGAGTCTCACCCTTTGTTAGAGACACGTGTACACAAAGCAAATATCCACCGTAACACAATTTTACACGTTTATCAATGTAGATGATCCTCGATCATCTACCGAACACCACACCAATCTCTCCTTGTATCTTTAGGTAGAGCTGCGTGCGTGCTTTTCAATTTACACCTTAATGTATTACTTTTACTCTTTAACTATGAAATAGCGGCAAATCTCTCTTAGCACGTTTATCAATTATAAAATGGCAAACAGAAGAGCGATATATGAAAATACACGAAAATGAAAAGAAATGCAGATATGTGCGTGCGTACGCAAGACAGAAATAAACAGTTTTAAAAGACACTAGCGTGTTGTTCTTACCTCCGGTTCCGGATTCCCTCAGCACCCTTTACTAAGCGAAGCAGACGCTTATCCAGACAGCACTACGAGGAATATGACCTCCCGCCCTTTGCTGATGGATAATGTCTGCTGAAATTACATAGTGCAGATATGTGAAGGACGGACGAGCCGCCAATTGATAAAGCTAAATATTTATCTTACTTAAAACCCTTTAAGAGGCCTAAGAACACTGTACGCTATTGACGTCTGGAGTACCGTAAGGGTACGCACGTTGCGTAACAATCGCTTAGCGTAGCGTACGCTCGGGACCACGAGGAGATCACCAGCGGCGCAGACGCTCACAATGTTAAACCTTTACATGTAAACCATGAACAATGTATTATACAGGAAAAACCTTAGTGTAATGGTGGGGTGTAGATGCAACACAATGTTACCTTATTAACTTAAAGCTGTTCGAGCGTCTCCGACAGACCAGAGAATACTTAACACCCTAAGAAATACACAAATGCCGGGCTTAGGGTCTAACGCCTTATATGAATGTTATACTTGCAAAAGAATAATACAATACAAGTCATACACTACCAATATAACATAGACTAACTAACCAGATAACTACACAGGAAATACAATACAATACAAGTACGTTTAAGGAAAAAAATGAGAGAAAGAGGAGAGGAGAGAGAGAGAGAGATATGGCCCACAATACCAATAAAGACAATATGATTGCGGAGAAAAACTTACGCCCAAGGGGAACGATCGCATGCGCCTCTGGATATCCAGCTCCCGATTATCAGCAATGAGAACCGTTGAAGAGTGAGAGCTGGATATGATCGGCTTGTCTATTTATGCCCCACACACACAATACAATTCAATGGTCCCTACAATCTCATTGTTCATTGGACACAGGAATTCGTCTTCGCATTATAACAAAAGGTTATAGGTTGATTCATACAGGTGGGCTGTGACTATTTCCAACTGCTCAGGTGGGTGGGAAACTAGGTTTCCCGCCGCATGGATAAGTAAGTGCAAATAATAGTAAAAGTACATAAACTTCTTATGTCCATAACTATTCGCACGAGCGATTAATCTGCTTCAAACCAACACCGGAATATTGCTAATTAAATACTCTTCCGATGGATACTAAACACCACTGTATGACTCATGTCTGACCCTTCGTATCAAACAAAGAGGGATCTCTCTGTCCATGAACATGCTATATTAACTAAACTTTCAGATTCTATCAAAGGGACCATAATCTACAAAATACATTATATGGTTAAAATATATATCGATTGAGTCGCCCGCTAGACGCATACAAACTCTACCGTAAATCCGCATATCGTGCGCCTGCGGGTGCACGCGACTGCGAGTATGCGCACGCACGGGAGAGCTCTTGCACGCGCAGCGGGAGCTCGCATGAGGTGCAGATATGGCAGTGTGCATAGTGATATTTTTCTGACTTTGACAGTTTTATATAAGTAAATGGGGATCCTTAGTGCTGAGTCTCTGAATTATGTATATGTGATTATAGATATGAGGTATTGATTGAAAGATTATAGGTTAATCTGTATATAGATTATATATTTTCTGTTATTTTTTAAACCACCTTGTTGCTTATTTTATTATTATTTTTAATCACCATGTTGCTTATTTTTATATTATGAAATGCCTTTATATGTGCAATTGCAATTAGAAAGTTGTTCCATATGTGAGTCATTACATGTATGCATCCAATTAGTACATGTATGTATCCAATCAACTAATTAGTAATACTATTGGTCCGGTGCATTTTAAAAAGAGCCTGCTAGGCTGCTGATGTATCCTCTGACGAAACCGCTCTTGGATAACAGCGGAGAAACGCGTAAGAAAGGTGATTACAGGACACTCTGATTGCTGAGATATAAGCCCGTTCATGAACGAGCTACATCACGGCGGACGTCTGATGTAAAGACAGCGGTGAAGGGGAAAAAGCAATTTGAGACCGAGCAAAAGGAGGTCTCTACCCCACGGCAGGGAGAAATATCCCGACCGCGAGTGCCAATATGATCCAGCCAAGGTTAACGGGGGTCGTAGCATACCGCTGTGTTTCACCAACCATCACAGCGCTCTCCCCCTGTTTTCTTTCATTACTCACGTGAGTTACATATGAACTTTAACTGCAGTAAATAAGAGGTGTTGGTTACAACTGTTGCTGTTCATCCACAAGAAGGAATTTAATGTATCAATTACAATTGGAAAGTAACGAATAAATTACAACAGCTGTATCCAGGAGGATTTTTTGGACACTTTAATAAACATTCCGTTGTCATCAAGGGCAATATGAAATAGATCCTGATTACATTTAGATATGGATAGTGGTGCCTATATATGTTGACTCCATTGTATTTTATTGAATGTGGGTTTCTTCTGTCTATATATATTTTTTAAAAATAAGGAGCTTGTATATTTTATTTTTTGCGCTCCCTTTATAACAAATGTGATTATCTTTAAAATTTGGTTTATTATTGGTAGAACAGTACTACCTATGGGAGCAGCATTTTATAATATATGGTGAAAATTAATAGATGTATAAAGATTAAATAAGCAACAAATTGGTGAAATAGATAAGTTTTGATAGGAGCGCTGGGTTCTATATATATATATTGACATTTGGTTATATATATGTATAGACTTTATAAATTCTTGACAGAGATGTGCCTGAGCAGCGGCCCTCCCCAGCCCTATCCCAAATCATACTTATTTTGCATAGGCTGGGGAGGGCCGCTGCTCAGGCATACCGCAGGAGCAGCACACCCAGAGTGCAATGGGTGAGCCTTGCCCTGGGAGAAGCACCTTCATGATCATAGTATCTCACCTGGCAGGTAAGTAGGAGTTGGGCTAGAGCTGGGGAGGGTCGCTGCTCGGGCACCCCCCTGTCAAGTGAAGGAGATCCAACTGAGGCAGCACAAGGGAACTCTCGAAAGAGGAACAAGGCTAGAGGAAGATCTGAGACAAAGAAATTTGACTTTTACCAGAGCTGACCAGAGGAAAGCACAAACACAGTCCCCCACTACCACAAATAATGCAGTCAAGTTTCCCACATTTGGGGAAATCACAGGGGTCAGCATACCCAGAATGCAATGAATGAACCTCACCCTGGGAGAAAAATCTTCATGACCATGGTATCTCCTATGCAAAATAAGTATGATTTGGGATAGGGCTGGGGAGGGCCGCTGCTCAGGCATATCTCTGTCAAGTAAAGGAGATTCGTCTGCATATGAAAAGAGAAAAGGGGCGTGCAGGGCATGGCGGCCTTTTGCGGCGCTTGGATGACCCCTAGCTCGCATTAAGCACCTCCACCCTCCTTCGGTGTGGGGCTCATGTTGGCTATGCCCCAGCCCCTGAAGCATTCAAGCTGATTTCTTGCAGCAGCTGGGCACTGTAACAGCTCCAGAGCTACTCTGTAAGGCAAGTAAAAGGGCGTGGGCCCTGCAGCACTACCTGTAGTTTGCATTGTGCGTTGGAAGGCACAAAGTAAGCAGACGGGAGAAGTCAGGATAGTGCGCAAGGGCATAGAAGGGAGCAGCTCAAGAAAAGAGAAGTGGAAACAGACAGCAAACTAGGCTGGAGAGAGACCTGAGACAAAGAGATCTGAATTATACGAGAGCCGACCAGGGGAAACACAAATTATGCAGTCAAGTTTCCCACATTTGGGGAAATCACAGGAGCAGCACACCCAGAGTGCAATGGGTGAGCCTTGCCCTGGGAGAAGCACCTTCATGATCATAGTATCTCACCTGGCAGGTAAGTAGGAGTTGGGCTAGAGCTGGGGAGGGTCGCTGCTCGGGCACCCCCCTGTCAAGTGAAGGAGATCCAACTGAGGCAGCACAAGGGAACTCTCGAAAGAAGAACAAGGCTAGAGGAAAATCTGAGACAAATAAATCTGACTTTTACCAGAGCTGACCAGAGGAAAGCACAAACACAGTCCCCCACTACCACAAATAATGCAGTCGAGTTTCCCACATTTGGGGAAATCACAGGGGTCAGCATACCCAGAATGCAATGAATGAACCTCACCCTGGGAGAACAATCTTCATGACCATGGTATCTCCTATGCAAAATAAGTATGATTTGGGATAGGGCTGGGGAGGGCCGCTGCTCAGGCACATCTCTGTCAAGTAAAGGAGATTCAACTGAGGCAGCACAAGGGAACTCTCATCTGGGGACAACAACTCCAGGGAGAACACATATTTTCAGATGAACATGGGAGGGCAGAAGGCTGCCTAATACTGAAGCACCCCCAAACAACAAACCAAATGCAACAACTAGTGCAAGCATTCCTGGGGGAAGACCTGCAGCAGATGGATTTGCATATGGTGATGTCATCCAAGCAGTGAGTCAAAGTTGGCTTCAACCCTCGTCTGCATATGAAAAGAGAAAAGGGGCGTGCAGGGCATGGCGGCCTTTTGCGGCGCTTGGAAGACCACTAGTTCGCATTAAACACCTCCACCCTCCTTCGGTGTGGGGCTCATGTTGGCTATGCCCCAGCCCCTGAAGCATTCAAGCTGATTTCTTGCAGCAGCTGGGCACTGTAACAGCTCCAGAGCTGCTCTGTAAGGCAAGTAAAAGGGTGTGGGCCCTGCAGCACTACCTGTAGTTCGCATTGTGCGTTGGAAGGCACAAATTAAGCAGACGGGAGAAGTCAGGATAGTGCGCAAGGGCATAGAAGGGAGCGGCTCAAGAAAAGAGAAGTGGAAACAGACAGCAAACTAGGCTGGAGAGAGACCTGAGACAAAGAGATCTGAATTATACGAGAGCCGACCAGGGGAAACACAAATTATGCAGTCAAGTTTCCCACATTTGGGGAAATCACATGAGCAGCACACCCAGAGTGCAATGGGTGAGCCTTGCCCTGGGAGAAGCACCTTCATGATCATAGTATCTCACCTGGCAGGTAAGTAGGAGTTGGGCTAGAGCTGGGGAGGGTCGCTGCTCGGGCACCCCCCTGTCAAGTGAAGAAGATCCAACCGAGGCAGCACAAGGAAACTCTCGAAAGAAGAACAAGGCTAGAAGAAGATCTGAGACAAATAAATCTGACTTTTACCAGAGCTGACCAGAGGAAAGAACAAACACAGTCCCCCACTACCACAAATAATGCAGTCGAGTTTCCCACATTTGGGGAAATCACAGGGGTCAGCATACCCAGAATGCAATGTATGAACCTCACCCTGGGAGAACAATCTTCATGACCATGGTATCTCCTATGCAAAATAAGTATGATTTGGGATAGGGCTGGGGAGGGCCGCTGCTCAGGCACATCTCTGTCAAGTAAAGGAGATTCAACTGAGGCAGCACAAGGGAACTCTCATCTGGGGACAACAACTGCAGGGAGAACACATATTTTCAGATGAACATGGGAGGGCAGAAGGCTGCCTAATACTGAAGCACCCCCAAACAACAAAACAAATGCAACAACTAGTACAAGCATTCCTGGGGGAAGGCCTGCAGCAGATGGATTTGCATATGGTGATGTCATCCAAGCAGTGGGTCAAAGTTGGCTTCAACCCTCGTCTGCATATGAAAAGAGAAAAGGGGCGTGCAGGGCATGGCGGCCTTTTGCGGCGCTTGGATGACCCCTAGTTCGCATTAAACACCTCCACCCTACTTCGGTGTTGGGCTCATGTTGGCTATGCCCCAGCCCCTGAAGCATTCAAGCTGATTACTTGCAGCAGCTGGGCACTGTAATAGCTCCAGAGCTGCTCTGTAAGGCAAGTAAAAGGGTGTGGGCCCTGCAGCACTACCTGTAGTTCACATTGTGCGTTGGAAGGCACAAAGTAAGCAGACGGGAGAAGTCAAGATAGTGCGCAAGGGCATAGAAGGGAGCGGCTCAAGAAAAGAGAAGTGGAAACAGACAGCAAACTAGGCTGGAGAGAGACCTGAGACAAAGAGATCTGAATTATACGAGAGCCAACCAGGGGAAACACAAATTATGCAGTCAACTTTCCCACATTTGGGGAAATCGCAGGAGCAGCACACCCAGAGTGCAATGGATGAGCCTTGCCCTGGGAGAAGCACCTTCATGATCATCTATTAATTTTCACCATATATTATAAAATGCTGCTCCCATAGGTAGTACTGTTCTACCAATAATAAACCAAATTTTAAAGATAATCACACTTGTTATCAAGGGAGCGCAACAAATATATAAGCAACAAATTGGTGAAATAGATACGTTTTGATAGGAGCGCTGGGTTCTATATATATATATTGACATTTGGTTATATATATGTATAGACTTTATAAATTCTTGACAGAGATGTGCCTGAGCAGCGGCCCTCCCCAGCCCTATCCCAAATCATACTTATTTTGCATAGGAGATACCATGGTCATGAAGATTGTTCTCCCAGGGTGAGGTTCATTCATTGCATTCTGGGTATGCTGATCCCTGTGATTTCCCCAAATGTGGGAAACTGGACTGCATTATTTGTGGTAGTAAGGGACTGTGTTTGTGCTTTCCTCTTGTCAGCTCTGGTAAAAGTCAGATTTCTTTGTCTCAGATCTTCCTCTAGCCTTGTTCTTCTTTCGAGAGTTCCCTTGTGCTGCCTCAGTTGGATCTCCTTCACTTGACAGGGGGGTGCCCGAGCAGCGACCCTCCCCAGCTCTAGCCCAACTCCTACTTACCTGCCAGGTGAGATACTATGATCATGAAGGTGCTTCTCCCAGGGCAAGGCTCACCCATTGCACTGTGGGTGTGCTGCTCCTGCGGTTTCCCCAAATGTTGGACACTTGACTGCATAATTTGTGTTTCCCCTGGTCGGCTCTCGTATAATTCAGATCTCTTTGTCTCAGGTCTCTCTCCAGCCTAGTTTGCTGTCTGTTTCCACTTCTCTTTTCTTGAGCCGCTCCCTTCTATGCCCTTGCGCACTATCCTGACTTCTCCCGTCTGCTTACTTTGTGCCTTCCAACGCACAATGCAAACTACAGGTAGTGCTACAGGGCCCACGCCCTTTTACTTGCCTTACAGAGCAGCTCTGGAGCTGTTACAGTGCCCAGCTGCTGCAAGAAATCAGCTTGAATGCTTCAGGGGCTGGGGCATAGCCAACATTAGCCCCACATCGAAGGAGGGTGGAGGTGTTTAATGCGAACTAGGGGTCATCCAAGCGCCGCAAAAGGCCGCCATGCCCTGCACGCCCCTTTTCTCTTTTCATATGCAGACGAGGGTTGAAGCCAACTTTGACCCACTGCTTGGATGACATCACCATATGCAAATCCATCTGCTGCATGCCTTCCCCCGGGAATGCTTGCACTAGTTGTTGCATTTGGTTTGTTGTTTGGGGGTGCTTCAGTATTAGGCAGCCTTCTGCCCTACCATGTTCATCTGAAAATATGTGTTCTCCCTGCAGTTGTTGTCCTCAGATGAGAGTTCCCTTGTGCTGCCTCAGTTGAATCTCCTTTACTTGACAGAGATGTGCCTGAGCAGCGGCCCTCCCCAGCCCTATCCCAAATCATACTTATTTTGCATAGGAGATACCATTTTCATGAAGATTGTTCTCCCAGGGTGAGGTTCATTCATTGCATTCTGGGTATGCTGACCCCTGTGATTTCCCCAAATGTGGGAAACTCGACTGCATTATTTGTGGTAGTGAGGGACTGTGTTTGTGCTTTCCTCTGGTCAGCTCTGGTAAAAGTCAGATTTATTTGTCTCAGATTTTCCTCTAGCCTTGTTCTTCTTTCGAGAGTTCCCTTGTGCTGCCTCAGTTGGATCTCCTTCACTTGACAGGGGGGTGCCCGAGCAGCGACCCTCCCCAGCTGTAGCCCAACTCCTACTGATCTGCCAGGTGAGATACTATGATCATGAAGGTGCTTCTCCCAGGGCAAGGCTCACCCATTGCACTCTGGGTGTGCTGCTCCTGTGATTTCCCCAAATGTGGGAAACTTGACTGCATAATTTGTGTTTCCCCTGGTCGGCTCTCGTATAATTCAGATCTCTTTGTCTCAGGTCTCTCTCCAGCCTAGTTTGCTGTCTGTTTCCACTTCTCTTTTCTTGAGCCGCTCCCTTCTATGCCCTTGCGCACTATCCTGACTTCTCCCGTCTGCTTACTTTGTGCCTTCCAACGCACAATGCAAACTACAGGTAGTGCTGCAGGGCCCACGCCCTTTTACTTGCCTTACAGAGCAGCTCTGGAGCTGTTACAGTGCCCAGCTGCTGCAAGAAATCAGCTTGAATGCTTCAGGGGCTGGGGCATAGCCAACATGAGCCCCACATCGAAGGAGGGTGGAGGTGTTTAATGCGAACTAGGGGTCATCCAAGCGCCGCAAAAGGCCGCCATGCCCTGCACGCCCCTTTTCTCTTTTCATATGCAGACGAGGGTTGAAGCCAACTTTGACCCACTGCTTGAATGACATCACCATATGCAAATCCATCTGCTGCAGGCCTTCCCCCAGGAATGCTTGCACTAGTTGTTGCATTTGGTTTGTTGTTTGGGGGTGCTTCAGTATTAGGCAGCCTTCTGCCCTACCATGTTCATCTGAAAATATGTGTTCTCCCTGCAGTTGTTGTCCCCAGATGAGAGTTCCCTTGTGCTGCCTCAGTTGAATCTCCTTTACTTGACAGAGATGTGCCTGAGCAGCGGCCCTCCCCAGCCCTATCCCAAATCATACTTATTTTGCATAGGAGATACCATGGTCATGAAGATTGTTCTCCCAGGGTGAGGTTAATTCATTGCATTCTGGGTATGCTGACTCCTATGATTTCCCCAAATGTGGGAAACTCGACTGCATTATTTGTGGTAGTGGGGGACTGTGTTTGTTCTTTCCTCTGGTCAGCTCTGGTAAAAGTCAGATTTATTTGTCTCAGATCTTCCTCTAGCCTTGTTCTTCTTTCGAGAGTTTCCTTGTGCTGCCTCGGTTGGATCTCCTTCACATGACAGGGGGGTGCCCGAGCAGCGACCCTCCCCAGCTCTATCCCAAATCTTACTTACCTGCCAGGTGAGATACTATGATCATGAAGGTGCTTCTCCCAGGGCAAGGCTCACCCATTGCACTCTGGGTGTGCTGCTCCTGCGATTTCCCCAAATGTGGGAAACTTGACTGCATAATTTGTGTTTCCCCTGGTCGGCTCTCGTATAATTCAGATCTCTTTGTCTCAGGTCTCTCTCCAGCCTAGTTTGCTGTCTGTTTCCACTTCTCTTTTCTTGAGCCACTCCCTTCTATGCCCTTGCGCACTATCCTGACTTCTCCCGTCTGCTTAATTTGTGCCTTCCAACGCACAATGCGAACTACAGGTAGTGCTGCAGGGCTCACACCCTTTTACTTGCCTTACAGATCAGCTCTGGAGCTGTTACAGTGCCCAGCTGCTGCAAGAAATCAGCTTGAATGCTTCAGGGGCTGGGGCATAGCCAATATGAGCCCCACACCGAAGGAGGGTGGAGGTGTTTAATGCGAACTAGGGGTCTTCCAAGCGCCGCAAAAGGCTGCCATGCCCTGCACGCCCCTTTTCTCTTTTCATATGCAGACGAGGGTTGAAGCCATCTTTGACCCACTGCTTGGATGACATCACCATATGCAAATCCATCTGCTGCAGGCCTTCCCCCAGGAATGCTTGCACAAGTTGTTGCATTTGGTTTGTTGTTTGGGGGTGCTTCAGTATTAGGCAACCTTCTGCCCTCCCATGTTCATCTGAAAATATGTGTTCTCCCTGGAGTTGTTGTCCCAAGCTGAGAGTTCCCTTGTGCTGCCTCAGTTGAATCTCCTTTACTTGACAGAGATGTTCCTGAGCAGCGGCCCTCCCCAGCCCTATCCCAAATCATACTTATTTTGCATAGGAGATACCATGGTCATGAAGATTGTTCTCCCAGGGTGAGATTCAGTCAATGCATTCTGGGTATGCTGACCCCTGTGATTTCCCCAAATGTGGGAAACTTGACTGCATTATTTGTGGTAGTTGGGGACTGTGTTTGTGCTTTCCTCTGGTCAGCTCTGGTAAAAGTCAGATTTCTTTGTCTCAGATCTTCCTCTAGCCTTGTTCTTCTTTCGAGAGTTCCCTTGTGTTGCCTCAGTTGGATCTCCTTCACTTGACAGGGGGGTGCCCGAGCAGCGACCCTCCCCAGCTCTAGCCCAACTCCTACTTACCTGCCAGGTGAGATACTATGATCATGAAGTTGCTTCTCCCAGGGCAAGGCTCACCCATTGCACTCTGGGTGTGCTGCTCCTGCGGTTTCCCCAAATGTTGGACACTTGACTGCATAATTTGTGTTTCCCCTGGTCGGCTCTCGTATAATTCAGATCTCTTTGTCTCAGGTCTCTCTCCAGCCTAGTTTGTTGTCTGTTTCCACTTCTCTTTTCTTGAGCCACTCCCTTCTATGCCCTTGCGCACTATCCTGACTTCTCCCGTCTGCTTAATTTGTGCCTTCCAACGCACAATGCGAACTACAGGTAGTGCTGCAGGGCCCACGCCCTTTTACTTGCCTTACAGAGCAGCTCTGGAGCTGTTATAGTGCCCAGCTGCTGCAAGAAATCAGCTTGAATGCTTCAGGGGCTGGGGCATAGCCAACATGAGCCCCACACCGAAGGAGGGTGGAGGTGTTTAATGCGAACTAGGGGTCATCCAAGCACCGCAAAAGGCCGCCATGCCCTGCATGCCAATTTTCTCTTTTCATATGCAGACGAGGGTTGAAGCCAACTTTGACCCACTGCTTGGATGACATCACCATATGCAAATCCATCTGCTGCAGGCCTTCCCCCAGGAATGCTTGCACTAGTTGTAGCATTTGGTTTGTTGTTTGGGGGTGCTTCAGTATTAGGCAGCCTTCTGCCCTCCCATGTTCATCTGAAAATATGTGTACCTCCTGCAGTTGTTGTCCCCAGATGAGAGTTCCCTTGTGCAGCAGTTGAATCTCCTTTACTTGACAGAGATGTGCCTGAGCAGCGGCCCTCCCCAGCCCTATCCCAAATCATACTTATTTTGCATAGGAGATACCATGGTCATGAAGATTGTTCTCCCAGGGTGAGGTTCATTCATTGCATTCTGGGTATGCTGACCCATGTGATTTCCCCAAATGTGGTAAACTTGACAGCATTATTTGTGGTAGTGGGGGACTGTGTTTGTGCTTTCCTCTGGTCAGCTCTGGTAAAAGTCAGATTTCTTTGTCTCAGATCTTCCTCTAGCCTTGTTCTTCTTTCGAGAGTTCCCTTGTGCTGCCTCAGTTGGATCTCCTTCACTTGACAGGGGGGTGCCCGAGCAGCGACCCTCCCCAGCTCTAGCCCAACTCCTTCTTACCTGCTAGGTAAGATACTATGATCATGAATGTGCTTCTCCCTGGGCAAGGATCACCCATTGCACTCTGGGTGTGCTGCCCCTGTGGTTTCCCCAAATGTGGGAAACTTGACTGCGTAATTTGTGTTTCCCCTGGTCGGCTCTCATATAATTCAGATCTCTTTGTCTCAGGTCTCTCTCCAGCCTAGTTTGCTGTCTGTTTCCACTTCTTTTTTCTTGAGCCCCTCCCTTCTATACCCTTGTGCACTATCCTGACTTCTCCTCCCGTCTGCTTACTTTGTGCCTTACAATGCACAATGCAAACTACAGGTAGTGCTGCAGGGCCCACACCCCTTTTACTTGCCTTACAGAGCAGCTCTGGAGCTGTTACAGTGCCCAGCTGCTGCAAGAAATCAGCTTGAATGCTTCAGGGGCTGGGGCATGGCCAACATGAGCCCCACACAGAAGGAGGGTGGGGGTATTTAATGCAAACTAGGGGTCATCCAAGCGCCGCAAAAGGCCGCCATGCCCTGCATACCCCTTTTCTCTTTTCATATGCAGACGAGGGTTGAAGCCAACTTTGACCCACTGCTTGGATGACATCACCATATGCAAATCCATCTGCTGCAGCCTTCCCCCAGGAATGCTTGCACTAGTTGTTGCATTTGGTTTGTTGTTTGGGGGTGCTGCAGTATAAGGCAGCCTTCTGCCCTCCCATGTTCATCTGAAAATATGTGTTCTCCCTGCAGTTGTTGTCCCCAGATGAGAGTTCCCTTGTGCTGCCTCAGTTGAATCTCCTTTACTTGACAGAGATGTGCCTGAGCAGCGGCCCTCCCCAGCCCAAATCATACTTATTTTGCATAGGCGATACCATGGTCATGAAGATTGTTCTCTCAGGGTGAGGTTCATTCATTGCATTCTGGGTATGCTGACCCCTGTGATTTCCCCAAATGTGGGAAACTTGACTGCATTATTTGTGGTAGTGAGTGACTGTGTTTGTGCTTTCCTCTGGTCAGCTCTGGTAAAAGTCAGATTTCTTTGTCTCAGATCTTCCTCTAGCCTTGTTTTTCTTTCGAGAGTTCTCTTGTGCTGCCTCAGTTGGATCTCCTTCACTTGACAGGGGGCTGCCCGAGCAGCGACCCTCCCCAGCTCTAGCACATGTAAGTTTGTTTTTATTTTACTACATTGTGGTTTGTGGCTCTATACCATGTAATGCATGTCTTTTAACAGTAGTCAAGTCTTCCAATGTGCTTGTTAGTGAAACCCAATACATAGCTTTATTTTATTTTGTTTCTTCAAATATTGAATGCATATGTCTTATAACTTTTTTTTTCAATATATAAACATTTTTATTATAAGATTTTCAATGACACAAGTACATCCAAGTTGCAGATTATGGGTTGTGAAGGACAAATCAACCATATAAACAATTTAAGCAATTTAAATTGCATGCAGGTAGTAGAATATCAAACTCCTTGGATGAGAGTTGGTCGTAATAAACTAGGATAGAAAAGAATAAAGTAGAAAATAAGATTTTAAACCTACCGGTAAATCTTTTTCTCGTAGTCCGTAGAGGGTGCTGGGGACTCCGTAAGGACCATGGGGATAGACGGGCTCCGCAGGAGACATGGGCACTTTAAGAAAGACTTTAGTTCTGGGTGTGCACTGGCTCCTCCCTCTATGCGCCTCTATGCCACAGTTAGAGAAACTGTGCCCAGAGGAGACTGACAGTATGAGGAAAGGATTTTGTTAATCAAGGGCAAGATTCATACCAGCCACACCAATCACACCGTATAACTTGTGATAAACTACCCAGTTATGAGTACGAAAAAACAACATACTGTAGCATCAGTGCAGGACCGATGCAACTATAACATAACCCTTATTGAAGCAATAACTATATACAAGAATTGCAGAAGTAGTCCGCACTTGGGACGGGCGCCCAGCATCCTCTACGGACTACGAGAAAAAGATTTACCGGTAGGTTTAAAATCTTATTTTCTCTAACGTCCTAGAGGATGCTGGGGACTCCGTAAGGACCATGGGGATTATACCAAAGCTCCAAAACGGGCGGGAGAGTGCGGATGACTCTGCAGCACCGATTGAGCAAACATGAGTTCCTCCTCAGCCAGGGTATCAAACTTATAGTATTTTGAAAAGGTGTTTGAACCTGACCAAGTAGCAGCTCGACACAGCTGTAGTGCCGAGACCCCTCGGGCAGCCGCCCAAGGAGAGCCCACTTTCCTCGTGGAATGGGCATAGACCGATTTCGGTAACTGCAATCCAGCCATAGAATGCGCTTGCTGAATCGTGTTACAAATCCAGCGAGCAATAGCCTGCTTTGAAGCAGGGGCACCAATCTTGTTGGTTGCATACAGGACAAACAGCGCTTCAGTTTTCCTGACTCTAGCCGTCCTGGCCACGTAAATTTTCAAAGCCCTGACCACATCAAGTAACTCGGAATCCTCCAAGTCACGCGTAGCCAAAGGCACCACAATAGATTGGTTCATATGAAAAGATGAGACCACTTTTGGTAGGAATTGAGGATGGGTCCGCAATTCCGCTCTATCCACATGGAACACCAAATATGGGCTTTTATGTGACAAAGCCGCTAATTCCGACACTCGCCTAGCCGAAGCCAAGGCTAATAACATGACCACCTTCCACGTGAGATATGTTAACTCCACCGTTTTAAGGCTGCTAAAAACTGCTAGCGAGCAATCAACTCAGAATGACCCCCATAGTGTATTGCAAGAAAATATCTGTAAATCCAATGGTACCGTAAGTGCGGTATATACTTGCACTTCTTTGCGGGGCGAGAACATCTCCCCTAAGTGAAGTCAGCCCTATGAATAGAGTTTGTGTGATCCCTGTGCAGCAGTCACAGAAAGGGTTCATCTCTGCAGTTTGTCACTCAAATTACATTGTTGCATTTTTTCTAGAAGTGGATCTGAGAGCTGTTACCCGCAGACGAGCTACAATAATTATCCTGGGATAGTGCGCAAGGGCATAGAAGGGAGCGGCTCAAGAAAAGAGAAGTGGAAACAGACAGCAAACTAGGCTGGAGAGAGACCTGAGACAAAGAGATCTGAATTATACGAGAGCCGACCAGGGGAAACACAAATTATGCAGTCAAGTTTCCCACATTTGGGGAAATCGCAGGAGCAGCACACCCAGAGTGCAATGGGTGAGCCTTGCCCTGGGAGAAGCACCTTCATGATCATAGTATCTCACCTGGCAGGTAAGTAGGAGTTGGGCTAGAGCTGGGGAGGGTCGCTGCTCGGGCACCCCCCTGTCAAGTGAAGGAGATCCAACTGAGGCAGCACAAGGGAACTCTCGAAAGAAGAACAAGGCTAGAGGAAGATCTGAGACAAAGAAATCTGACTTTTACCAGAGCTGACCAGTGGAAAGCACAAACACAGTCCCTCACTACCACAAATAATGCAGTCAAGTTTCCCACATTTGGGGAAATCACAGGGGTCAGCATACCCAGAATGCAATGAATGAACCTCACCCTGGGAGAACAATCTTCATGACCATGGTATCTCCTATGCAAAATAAGTATGATTTGGGATAGGGCTGGGGAGGGCCGCTGCTCAGGCACATCTCTGTCAAGTAAAGGAGATTCAACTGAGGCAGCACAAGGGAACTCTCATCTGGGGACAACAACTGCAGGGAGAACACATATTTTCAGATGAACATGGGAGGGCAGAAGGCTGCCTAATACTGAAGCACCCCCAAACAACAAACCAAATGCAACAACTAGTGCAAGCATTCCTGGGGGAAGGTCTGCAGAAGACGGATTTGCATACGGTGATGTCATCCAAGCAGTGGGCCAAAGTTGGCTGGAACCCTCATCTGCATATGAAAAGAGAAAAGGGGTATGCAGGGCATGGCGGCCTTTTGCCGCGCTTGTATGACCCCTAGTTTGCATTAAATACCCCCACCCTCCTTCTGTGTGGGGCTCATGTTGGCCATGCCCCAGCCCCTGAAGCATTCAAGCTGATTTCTTGCAGCAGCTGGGCACTGTAAAAGCTCCAGAGCTGCTCTGTAAGGCAAGTAAAAGGGTGTGGGCCCTGCAGCACTACCTGTAGTTTGCATTGTGCATTGTAAGGCACAAAGTAAGCAGACGGGAGGAGAAGTCAGGATAGTGCACAAGGGTATAGAAGGGAGGGGCTCAAGAAAAAAGAAGTGGAAACAGACAGCAAACTAGGCTGGAGAGAGACCTGAGACAAAGAGATCTGAATTATATGAGAGCCGACCAGGGGAAACACAAATTACGCAGTCAAGTTTCCCACATTTGGGGAAATCACAGGGGCAGCACACCCAGAGTGCAATGGGTGATCCTTGCCCTGGGAGAAGCAACTTCATGATCATAGTATCTCACCTGGCAGGTAAGTAGGAGTTGGGCTAGAGCTGGGGAGGGTCGCTGCTCGGGCAGCCCCCTGTCAAGTGAAGGAGATCCAACTGAGGCAGCACAAGGGAACTCTCGAAAGAAGAACAAGGCTAGAGGAAAATCTGAGACAAAGAAATCTGACTTTTACCAGAGCTGACCAGAGGAAAGCACAAACACAGTCCCCCACTACCACAAATAATGCAGTCGAGTTTCCCACATTTGTGGAAATCACAGGGGTCAGCAAACCCAGAATGCAATGAATGAACCTCACCCTGGGAGAACAATCTTCATGACCATGGTATCTCCTATGCAAAATAAGTATGATTTGGGATAGGGCTGGGGAGGGCCGCTGCTCAGGCACATCTCTGTCAAGTAAAGGAGATTCAACTGAGGCAGCACAAGGGAACTCTCATCTGGGGACAACAACTGCAGGGAGAACACATATTTTCAGATGAACATGGGAGGGCCGAAGGCTACCTAATACTGAAGCACCCCAAAACAACAAACAAAATGCAACAACTAGTGCAAGCATTCCTGGGGGAAGGCCTGCAGCAGATGGATTTGCATATGGTGATGTCATCCAAGCAGTGGGTCAAAGTTGGCTTCAACCCTCGTCTGCATATGAAAAGAGAAAAGGGGCGTGCAGGGCATGGCAGCCTTTTGCGGCGCTTGGATGACCCCTAGCTCGCATTAAACACCTCCACCCTCCTTCGGTGTGGGGCTCATGTTGGCTATGCCCCAGCCCCTGAAGCATTCAAGCTGATTTCTTGCAGCAGCTGGGCACTGTAACAGCTCCAGAGCTGCTCTGTAAGGCAAATAAAAGGGTGTGGGACCAGCAGCACTACCTGTAGTTCGCATTGTGCGTTGGAAGGCAAAAAGTAAGCAGACGGGAGAAGTCAGGATAGTGCGCAAGGGCATAGAAGGGAGCGGCTCAAGAAAAGAGAAGTGGAAACAGACAGCAAACTAGGCTGGAGAGAGACCAGAGACAAAGAGATCTGAATTATACGAGAGCCGACCAGGGGAAACACAAATTATGCAGTCAAGTTTCCCACATTTGGGGAAATCGCAGGAGCAGCACACCCAGAGTGCAATGGGTGAGCCTTTCCCTCGGAGAAGCACCTTCATGATCTTAGTATCTTACCTGGCAGATAAGTAGGAGTTGGGCTAGAGCTGGGGAGGGTCGCTGCTCGCCAGCCCCCTGTCAAGTGAAGGAGATCCAACTGAGGCAGCACAAGGAAACTCTCGAAAGAAGAACAAGGCTAGAGGAAGATCTGAGACAAAGAAATCTGACTTTTACCAGAGCTGACCAGAGGAAAGCACAAACACAGTCACTCACTACCACAAATAATGCAGTCAAGTTTCCACATTTGGGGAAATCACAGGGGTCAGCATACCAAGAATGCAATGAATGAACCTCACCCTGGGAGAACAATCTTCATGACCATGGTATCTCCTATGCAAAATAAGTATGATTTGGGATAGGGCTGGGGAGGGCCGCTGCTCAGGCACATCTCTGTCAAGTAAAGGAGATTCAACTGAGGCAGCACAAGGGAACTCTCATCTGGGGACAACAACTGCAGGGAGAACACATATTTTCAGATGAACTTGGGAGGGCAGAAGGCTGCCTAATACTGAAGCACCCCCAAACAACAAACCAAATGCAACAACTAGTACAAGCATTCCTGGGGGAAGGTCTGCAGAAGACGGATTTGCATACGGTGATGTCATCCAAGCAGTGGGCCAAAGTTGGCTGGAACCCTCATCTGCATATGAAAAGAGAAAAGGGGTATGCAGGGCATAGCGGCCTTTTGCGGCGCTTGGATGACCCCTAGTTCGCATTAAATACCCCCACCCTCCTTCTGTGTGGGGCTCATGTTGGCCATGCCCCAGCCCCTGAAGCATTCAAGCTGATTTCTTGCAGCAGCTGGGCACTGTAACAGCTCCAGAGCTGCTCTGTAAGGCAAGTAAAAGGGCGTGGGCCCTGCAGCACTACCTGTAGTTTGCATTGTGCATTGTAAGGCACAAAGTAAGCAGACGGGAGGAGAAGTCAGGATAGTGCACAAGGGTATAGAAGGGAGGGGCTCAAGAAAAAAGAAGTGGAAACAGACAGCAAACTAGGCTGGAGAGAGACCTGAGACAAAGAGATCTGAATTATATGAGAGCCGACCAGGGGAAACACAAATTACGCAGTCAAGTTTCCCACATTTGGGGAAATCACAGGGGCAGCACACCCAGAGTGCAATGGGTGATCCTTGCCCAGGGAGAAGCAACTTCATGATCATAGTATCTCACCTGGCAGGTAAGTAGGAGTTGGGCTAGAGCTGGGGAGGGTCGCTGCTCGGGCACCCCCCTGTCAAGTGAAGGAGATCCAACTGAGGCAGCACAAGGGAACTCTCGAAAGAAGAACAAGGCTAGAGGAAAATCTGAGACAAAGAAATCTGACTTTTACCAGAGCTGACTAGAGGAAAGCACAAACACAGTCCCCCACTACCACAAATAATGCAGTCGAGTTTCCCACATTTAGGGAAATCACAGGGGTCAGCATACCCAGAATGCAATGAATGAACCTCACCCTGGGAGAACAATCTTCATGACCATGGTATCTCCTATGCAAAATAAGTATGATTTGGGATAGGGCTGGGGAGGGCTGCTGCTCAGGCACATCTCTGTCAAGTAAAGAAGATTCAACTGAGGCAGCACAAGGGAACTCTCATCTGGGGACAACAACTGCAGGGAGAACACATATTTTCAGATGAACATGGGAGGGCAGAAGGCTGCCTAATACTGAAGCACCCCCAAACAACAAACCAAATGCAACAACTAGTGCAAGCATTCCTGGGGGAAGGCTGCAGCAGATGGATTTGCATATGGTGATGTCATCCAAGCAGTGGGTCAAAGTTGGCTTCAACCCTCGTCTGCATATGAAAAGAGAAAAGGGGCGTGCAGGGCATGGCGGCCTTTTGCGGCGATTGGATGACCCCTAGTTCGCATTAAACACCTCCACCCTCCTTCGGTGTGGGGCTCATGTTGGCTATGCCCCAGCCCCTGAAGCATTCAAGCTGATTTCTTGCAGCAGCTAGGCACTGTAACAGCTCCAGAGCTGCTCTGTAAGGCAAGTAAAAGGGCGTGGGCCCTGCAGCACTACCTGTAGTTCGCATTGTGCGTTGGAAGGCACAAATTAAGCAGACGGGAGAAGTCAGGATAGTGCGCAAGGGCATAGAAGGGAGCGGCTCAAGAAAAAAGAAGTGGAAATAGACAGCAAACTAGGCTGGAGAGAGACCTGAGACAAAGAGATCTGAATTATACGAGAGCCGACCAGGGGAAACACAAATTATGCAGTCAAGTTTCCCACATTTGGGGAAATCGCAGGAGCAGCACACCCAGAGTGCAATGGGTGAGACTTGCCCTGGGAGAAGCACCTTCATGATCATAGTATCTCACCTGGCAGGTAAGTAGGATTTGGGATAGAGCTGGGGAGGGTCGCTGCTCGGGCACCCCCCTGTCAAGTGAAGTAGATCCAACTGAGGCAGCACAAGGGAACTCTCGAAAGAAGAACAAGGCTAGAGGAAAATCTGAGACAAAGAAATCTGACTTTTACCAGAGCTGACCAGAGGAAAGCACAAACACAGTCCCCCACTACCACAAATAATGCAGTCGAGTTTCCCACATTTGGGGAAATCATAGGGGTCAGCATACCCAGAATGCAATGAATGAACCTCACCCTGGGAGAACAATCTTCATGACCATGGTATCTCCTATGCAAAATAAGTATGACTTAGGATAGGGCTGGGGAGGGCCGCTGCTCAGGCACATCTCTGTCAAGTAAAGGAGATTCAACTGAGGCAGCACAAGGGAACTCTCATCTGGGGACAACAACTGCAGGGAGAATACATATTTTCAGATGAACATGGGAGGGCAGAAGGCTGCCTAATACTGAAGCACCCCCAAACAACAAACCAAATGCAACAACTAGTGCAAGCATTCCTGGGGGAAGGCCTGCAGCAGATGGATTTGCATATGGTGATGTCATCCAAGCAGTGGGTCAAAGTTGGCTTCAACCCTCGTCTGCATATGAAAAGAGAAAAGGGGCGTGCAGGGCATGGCGGCCTTTTGCGGCGCTTGGATGACCCCTAGTTCGCATTAAACACCTCCACCCTACTTCGGTGTGGGGCTATGCCCCAGCCCCTGAAGCATTCAAGCTGATTTCTTGCAGCAGCTGGGCACTGTAACAGCTCCAGAGCTGCTCTGTAAGGCAAGTAAAAGGGTGTGGGCCCTGCAGCACTACCTGTAGTTTGCATTGTGCGTTGGAAGGCACAAAGTAAGCAGACAGGAGAAGTCAGGATAGTGCGCAAGGGCATAGAAGGGAGCAACTCAAGAAAAGAGAAGTGGAAACAGACAGCAAACTAGGCTGGAGAGAGACCTGAGACAAAGAGATCTGAATTATACGAGAGCCGACCAGGGGAAACACAAATTATGCAGTCAAGTGTCCAACATTTGGGGAAACCGCAGGAGCAGCACACCCAGAGTGCAATGGGTGAGCCTTGCCCTGGGAGAAGCACCTTCATGATCATAGTATCTCACCTGGCAGGTAAGTAGGAGTTGGGCTAGAGCTGGGGAGGGTCGCTGCTCGGGCACCCCCCTGTCAAGTGAAGGAGATCCAACTGAGGCAGCACATGGAAACTCTCGAAAGAAGAACAAGGCTAGAGGAAGATCTGAGACAAATAAATCTGACTTTTACCAGAGCTGACCAGAGGAAAGCACAAAAACAGTCCCCCACTACCACAAATAATGCAGTCGAGTTTCCCACATTTGGGGAAATCACAGGGGTCAGCATACCCAGAATGCAATGAATGAACCTCACCCTGGGAGAACAATCTTCATGACCATGGTATCTCCTATGCAAAATAAGTATGATTTGGGATAGGGCTGGGGAGGGCCGCTGCTCAGGCACATCTCTGTCAAGAATTTATAAAGTCTATACATATATATAACCAAATGTCAATATATATATATAGAACCCAGCGCTCCTATCAAAACTTATCTATTTCACCAATTTGTTGCTTATTTAATCTTTATACATCTATTAATTTTCACCATATATTATAAAATGCTGCTCCCATAGGTAGTACTGTTCTACCAATAATAAACCAAATTTTAAAGATAATCACACTTGTTATCAAGGGAGCGCAAAAAATAAAATATACAAGCTCTTTATTTTTAAAAAATATATATAGACAGAAGAAACCCACATTCAATAAAATACAATGGAGTCAACATATATAGGCACCACTATCCATATCTAAATGTAATCAGGATCTATTTCATATTGCTCTTGATGACAACGGAATGTTTATTAAAGGGTCCAAAAAATCCTACTGGATACAGCTGTTGTAATTTAATCGTTACTTTCCAATTGTAATTGATACATTAAATTCCTTCTTGTGGATGAACAGCAACAGTTGTAACCAACGCCTCTTTTCTCTAACGTCCTAAGTGGATGCTGGGGACTCCGTAAGGACCAAGGGGAATAGCGGCTCCGCAGGAGACTGGGCACATCTAAAGAAAGCTTTAGGACTATGTGGTGTGCACTGGCTCCTCCCCCTATGACCCTCCTCCAAGCCTCAGTTAGATTTATGTGCCCGACGAGAAGGGTGCACACTAGGGGCTCTCCTGAGCTTCTTAGTGAAAGTTTTAGTTTAGGTTTGTTATTATCAGTGAGACCTGCTGGCAACAGGCTCACTGCATCGAGGGACTAAGGGGAGAAGAAGCGAACTCACCTGCGTGCAGAGTGGATTGGGCTTCTTGGCTACTGGACATTAGCTCCAGAGGGACGATCACAGGCCCAGCCTGGATGGGTCCCAGAGCCTCGCCGCCGGCCCCCTTACAGAGCCAGAAGAGCGAAGAGGTCCGGAAAAATCGGCGGCAGAAGACGTTCCTGTCTTCAATAAGGTAGCGCACAGCTGTGCGCCATTGCTCTCAGCACACTTCATACTCCGGTCACTGAGGGTGCAGGGCGCTGGGGGGGGCGCCCTGAGACGCAATAAAACATGATAAAAATACCTTACATGGCAAAAAATACATCACATATAGCTCCTGGGCTATATGGATGCATTTGACCCCTGCCAGAATATACAGAAAAACGGGAGATAAGGCCGCCGAAAAGGGGGCGAAGACTATCTCCTCAGCACACTGGCGCCATTTTCCCTCACAGCTCAGTTGGAGGGAAGCTCCCTGGCTCTTCCCTGCAGTCACTACACTACAGAAAGGGTTAAAAAAAGAGAGGGGGGCACTAATTAGGCGCAGTATTAAAACATACAGCAGCTATAAGGGGAAAAACACTTATATAAGGTTATCCCTGTATATATATATATAGCGCTCTGGTGTGTGCTGGCATACTCTCCCTCTGTCTCCCCAAAGGGCTAGTGGGGTCC
This sequence comes from Pseudophryne corroboree, assembly GCF_028390025.1. Lineage (NCBI taxonomy): Eukaryota > Metazoa > Chordata > Amphibia > Anura > Myobatrachidae > Pseudophryne > Pseudophryne corroboree. Next base: position 492,668 of record NW_026970030.1, read on the forward strand.
TGTCCTCTATCAGAGCATTCCCTGTGTGTGTGCTGTGTGTCGGTACGTTTGTGTCGACATGTATGAGGAGAAAAATGATGTGGAGACGGAGCAGAGTGTCTGTAACAGTGATGTCACCACCTAGGGGGTCGACACCTGAGTGGATGTACTGTTGAAAATTACGTGACAGTGTCAGCTCTGTATAAAAAAACAAAACAAAAAAACAGTGGTTGACATGAGACAGCCGGCTACTCAGCTTGTGCCTGTCCAGACGTCTCATAGGCCGTCAGGGGCTCTAAAGCGCCCGTTACCTCAGATGGCAGATACAGACGCCGACACGGATACTGACTCCTGTGTCGACGGTGAAGAGACAACCGTGATTTCCAGTAGGGCCACACGTTACATGATTGAGACAATGGAAAATGTTTTATACATTTCTGATAATACGAGTACCACCAAAAAGGGGTATTATGTTCGGTGAGGGAAAAACTACCTGTAGTTTTCCTGAATCTGAGAAATAAAATGAGGTGTGTGATGATGCGTGGGTTTCCCCCCCGATAACAATTGATAATTTCTTAAAAAGTATTGGCTGTATACCCTTTCCCGCCAGAGGTTAGGGTGCGTTGGGAAACACCCCCTAGGGGGGATAAGGCGCTCACACGCTTGTAAGAACAAGGGCTCTACCCTCTCATGAGATGGCCGCCCTTAAGGATCCTGCTGATAGAAAGCAGGAGGGTATCCAAAAATGTATTCACACACATACTGGTGTTATACTGCGACCAGCAATCGCCTCAGCCTGGAGGTGCAGTGCTGGGTTGGCATGGTCGGATTCCCTGACTGGAAATATTGATATCCTAGATAAGGATAGTATATTATTGCCTATAGAGCATTTAAAAGATGCATTTCTATATATGCATGATGCACAGCGGAATATTTGCCGACTGGCATCAAGTATAAGTGCGTTGTCCAATTCTACCAGTAAAATGGTCAGGTGATGCGGATTCCAAACGGCATTTGGAAGTATTGCCTTTGAAAGGGGACATTTGGGGTCGGTCTTTTAGACCTGGTGGCCACGGCAACAACTGGGAAATCCACGTTTGTACCCCAGGTCGCCTCTCAAAATAAGACGCCGTATTATCAGGCGCAGTCCTTTGTTGGCAAGCGGACAAAAGGTTCCTCTTTTCTGCTCGTGACAGAGGGAGAGGAAAAAGGCTGAAGAGATTAGCCAGTTCCCAGGAACAGAAACCCTTTCCCGCCTCTGCCAAGCCCTCAGTATGACGCTAGGGCCTTACAAGCTCAGGCACGGTGGGGGCCCGTTCTCAATGAATTTCAGTGCGCAGTGGGCTCACTCGCAAGTAGACCCCTGGATCCTTCAGGTAATATCTCAAGGGTACATATTGGAATTCGAGACGTCTCCCCCTCGCCGTTTCCAAAAGTCGGCTTTACCGACGTCTCCCTCTGACAGGGAGGCAGTTTTGGAAGCCATTCACAAGCTGTATTCCCAGCAGGTGATAATCAAGGTACCCCTCCTGCAACAGGGAACGGGGTATTATTCCACACTATTGTGGTACCGAAGCCAGACGGCTCGGTGAGACCGATTCTAAATCTAAAATCTAAAATCTTTGAACACTTACATACAGAGGTTCAAATTCAAGATTGAGTCACTCAGAGCAGTGATTGCGAACCTGGAAGAAGGGGACTTCATGATGTCTCGGGACATCAAGGATGCTTACCTTCATGTCAAAATTTACCCTTCTCACCAAGGGTACCTCAGGTTATGGTACAAAACTGTCACTATCAGTTCAGACGCTGCCGTAGGGATGGTCCACGGCACCCCGGGTCTTTACCAAGGTAATGGCCGAAATGATATCCCTTCGAAGGAAGGGAATTTTAGTTATCCCTTACTTGGACGATTCCCTGATAAGGGTAAGATCCAGGGAACAGTTGGAAGTCGGTGTAGCACTATCTCAGGTAGTGTTGCGGCAGCACGATTGGATTCTCAATATTCCAAAATCGCAGCTGGTTCCGACGACTTGTCTTCTGTTTCCTAGGGATGTTCCTGGACACAGTCCAGAAAAAAGGTGTTTCTCCCGGAAGAGAAAGCCAGGGAGTTATCCGAGCTAGTCAGGAACCTCCTAAAACCGAACCAAGTCTCAGTGCATCAATGCACAAGGGTTCTGGGTAAAAATGGTGGCTTCCTACGAAGCAATCCCATTCGTTAGATTCCACGCAAGAACTTTCCAGTGGAACCTACTGGACAAATGGTCCGGGTCGCATTTTCAGATGCATCAGCGGATAACCCTGTCACCAAGGACAAGGGTATCCATCCTGTGGTGGTTGCAGAGTGCTCATCTTCTAGAGGGCCGCAGATTCGGCATTCAGGACTGGGTCCTGGTGACCACGGATGCCAGCCTGCGAGGCTGGTGAGCAGTCACACAGGGAAGGAATATCCAGGGCTTAGGGTCAAGCCTGGATACATCACTTCACATAAATATCCTGAAGCTAAGGGCCATTTACAATGCTCTAAGCTTAGCAAGACCTCTGCTTCAAGGTCAGCCGGTGTTGATCCAGTCGGACAACATCATGGCAGTCACCCACGTAAATAGACAGGGTGGCACAAGAAGCAGGAGGGCAATGGCAGAAGCTGCAGGGATTCTTCGCTGGGCGGAAAATCATGTGATAGCACTGTCAACAGTATTCATTCCGGGAGTGGACAACTGGGAAGCAGACTTCCTCAGCACGACCTCCACCCGGGAGAGTGGGGACTTCACCCAGAAGTCGTCCACATGATTAAAAAACTCGACAGGTATTGCGCCAGGTCAAGAGACCCTCAGGCAATAGTTGTAGACGCTCTGGTAACACTGTGGGTGTACCAGTCAGTGTATGTGTTCCCTCCTCTGCCTCTCATACCCAAGGTACTGAGATTGATAAGATGGAGAGGAGAAAGCACTATATTCGTGGCTCCGGATTGGCCAAGAAGGACTTGGTAACCGGAACTTCAAGAGATGCTCACGGAGGATCCGTGGCCTCTACCTCTAAGAAGGGACCTGCTCCAGCAAGGACCCTGTCTGTTCCAAGACTTACCGCGGCTGCGTTTGACGGCATGCCGGTTGAACACCGGATCCTGAAGGAAAAAAGGCATTCCGGATGAAGTCATCCATATCCTGATCTAAAGCCAGGAAGGATGTAACCGCAAAAACATTATCACCGCAATTGGCGAAAATATGTTGCGTAGTGCGAGGCCAGTAAGGCCAGACGGAGGAAATTCAACTGGGTCGATTCCTACATTTCCTGCAAACAGGAGTGTCTATGGGCCTGAAATTGGGGTCCATTAAGGTTCAGATTTCGGCCCTGTCAATTTTCTTCCAAAAAAGAACTAGCTTCAGTCCCTGAAGTTTAGACGTTTGTAAAAGGGGTACTGCATATACAGCCTCCTTTTGTGCCTCCAGTGGCAATTTGGGATCTCAATGTAGTTTGGGTTCCAAAAGTCACATTGGTTTGAACCACTTAAATCTGTGGAGTTAAAATATCTCACATGGAAAGTGGTCATGTTGTTGGCCTTGGCCTGGGCCAGGCGCGTGTCAGAATTGGCGGCTTTATCCTGGAGTTCTCTCATTCGGTGCTGCAGAGTCATCCGCACTCTCCCGCCCGTTTGGGAGCTTTGGTATAATCCCCATGGTCCTTACGGAGTCCCCAGCATCCACTTAGGACGTTAGAGAAAATAAGAATTTACTTACCGATAATTCTATTTCTCATAATCCGTAGTGGATGCTGGGCGCCCATCCCAAGTGCGGATTGTCTGCAATACTTGTACATAGTTATTGTTACAAAAATCGGGTTATTATTGTTGGGAGCCATCTTTTCAGAGGCTCCTCTGTTATCATACTGTTAACTGGGTTCAGATCACAAGTTATACGGTGTGATTGGTGTGGCTGGTATGAGTCTTACCCGGGATTCAAAATCCTTCCTTATTGTGTACGCTCGTCCGGGCAAAGTATCCTAACTGAGGCTTGGAGGAGGGTCATAGGGGGAGGAGCCAGTGCACACCACATAGTCCTAAAGCTTTCTTTAGATGTGCCCAGTCTCCTGCGGAGCCGCTATTCCCCATGGTCCTTACGGAGTCCCCAGCATCCACTACGGACTATGAGAAATAGAATTATCGGTAAGTAAATTCTTATTATTTACTGCAGTTAAAGTTCATATGTAACTCACGTGAGTAATGAAAGAAAACAGGGGGAGAGCGCTGTGATGGTTGGTGAAACACAGCGGTATGCTACGACCCCCGTTAACCGTGGATGGATCTTATTGGCACTCGCGGTCGGGATATTTCTCCCTGCCGTGGGGTAGAGACCTCCTTTTGCTCGGTCTCAAATTGCTTTTTCCCCTTCACCGCTGTCTTTACATCAGACGTCCGCCGTGATGTAGCTCGTTCATGAACGGGCTTATATCTCAGCAATCAGAGTGTCCGGTAATCACCTTCCTTACGCGTTTCTCCGCTGTTATCCAAGAGCGGTTTCGTCAGAGGATACATCAGCAGCCTAGCAGGCTCTTTTTAAAATGCACCGGACCAATAGCATTACTAATTAGTTGATTGGATACATACATGTACTAATTGGATGCATACATGTAATGACTCACATATGGAACAACTTTCTAATTGCAATTGCACATATAAAGGCATTTCATAATATAAAAATAAGCAACATGGTGATTAAAAATAATAATAAAATAAGCAACAAGGTGGTTTAAAAAATAACAGAAAATATATAATCTATATACAGATTAACCTATAATCTTTCAATCAATACCTCATATCTATAATCACATATACATAATTCAGAGACTCAGCACTAAGGATCCCCATTTACTTATATAAAACCTTTTAGGGTAACATAAATCCATGCCACTACTAAAGCAGTTCTTGTGGCGCAGGGGAAACATCAAATGCACTCTATGCAGCTAGTCCCATGTTTGAATCCAACCCGCTCAGCTTAACATCCATATTATTTATTTACTTTTAATGGGATCATTCTATCAATTCATTTTTACCTTTAATTTTTGTTAATATTATTTCTATATTTCATTATTTTAACCCCTGGAATAACTACATTGCTGTTTAAACAACAAAAAGAATTGAAGAAAAAATAAATATTAAACAGACAATTTAAGGATTCGAAGATTTAAATATTTAAAGATTTTAAAATTTAAAACAGGGAGGGGGGGGAGGGAGGGGGGCCTTTTGGGAGAAGGAGGGGGAAAAAATAAAAATAAAAAAAAATATATATATATATATAGAACCAAGAGAAAGTGTAAAAAGAGGATGGAGGAAGAAATCTGATGTTCATCATTACTAGTGGATTTTACTAAAGAACTTTAAAGGAACACATACAACAGGATTATACAGTTTCATCCTAAAAGGAAAGCTGTTTCCAAAATAGCTACTTCTAATAATTTTGTTTATTTATTAAACATACAATAAATGGATATTCAATAAATAATATATTAGGTAAATCAATAGATAAAATCTTCAGAGACTGCCAATGTTGTTCAGTTCGATGCTCTCATTCAGACCATCAGGTGTAAGGGTACCCAAAGAAAAAATCCAAAATGCCTCCCTTGTCAAGTAAAGGAGATTCAACTGAGGCAGCACAAGGAAACTCTCATCTGGGGACAACAACTGCAGGGAGAACACATATTTTCAGATGAACATGGGAGGGCAGAAGGCTGCCTAATACTGAAGCACCCCCAAACAACAAACCAAATGCAACAACTAGTACAAGCATTCCTGGGGGAAGGCCTGCAGCAGATGGATTTGCATATGGTGATGTCATCCAAGCAGTGGGTCAAAGTTGGCTTCAACCCTCGTCTGCATATGAAAAGAGAAAAGGGGCGTGCAGGGCATGGCGGCCTTTTGCGGCGCTTGGATGACCCCTAGTTCGCATTAAACACCTCCACCCTACTTCGGTGTGGGGCTCATGTTGGCTATGCCCCAGCCCCTGAAGCATTCAAGCTGATTACTTGCAGCAGCTGGGCACTGTTATAGCTCCAGAGCTGCCCTGTAAGGCAACTAAAAGGGTGTGGGCCCTGCAGCACTACCTGTAGTTCGCATTGTGCGTTGGAAGGCACAAAGTAAGCAGACGGGAGAAGTCAAGATAGTGCGCAAGGGCATAGAAGGGAGTGGCTCAAGAAAAGAGAAGTGTAAACAGACAGCAAACTAGGCTGGAGAAAGACATGAGACAAAGAGATCTGAATTATACGAGAGCCGACCAGGGAAAACACAAATTATGCAGTCAAGTTTCCCACATTTGGGGATATCGCAGGAGCAGCACACCCAGAGTGCAATTGGTGAGCCTTGCCCTGGGAGAAGCACCTTCATGATCATAGTATCTCACCTAGCAGGTAAGTAGGAGTTGGGCTAGAGCTGGGGAGGGTCGCTGCTCGGGCACCCCCCTGTCAAGTGAAGGAGATCCAACTGAGGCAGCACAAGGGAACTCTCGAAAGAAGAACAATGCTAGAGGAAGATCTGAGACAAAGAAATCTGACTTTTACCAGAGCTGACCAGAGGAAAGCACAAACACAGTCCCCCACTACCACAAATAATGCTGTCAAGTTTACCACATTTGGGAAAATAACAGGGGTCAGCATACCCAGAATGCAATGAATGAACCTCACCCTGGGAGAACAATCTTCATGACCATGGTATCTCCTATGCAAAATAAGTATGATTTGGGATAGGGCTGGAGAGGGCCGCTGCTCAGGCACATCTCTGTCAAGTAAAGGAGATTCAACTGAGGCAGCACAAGGGAACTCTCATCTGGGGACAACAACTGCAGGAGGTACACATATTTTCAGATGAACATGGGAGGGCAGAAGGCTGCCTAATACTGAAGCACCCCCAAACAACAAACCAAATGCAACAACTAGTGCAAGCATTCCTGGGGGAAGGCCTGCAGCAGATGGATTTGCATATGGTGATGTCATCCAAACAGTGGGTCAAAGTTGGCTTCAACCCTCGTCTGCTTATGAAAAGATAAAATTGGCATGCAGGGCATGGCGGCCTTTTGCGGTGCTTGGATGACCCCTAGTTCGCATTAAACACCTCCACCCTCCTTCGGTGTGGGTTTCATGATAGCTATGCCCCAGCCCCTGAAGCATTCAAGCTGATTTCTTGCAGCAGCTGGGCACTGTAACAGCTCCAGAGCTGCTCTGTAAGGCAAGTAAAAGGGTGTGGGCCCTGCAGCACTACCTGTAGTTTGCATTGTGTGTTGGAAGGCACAAAGTAAGCAGACGGGAGAAGTCAGGATAGTGCGCAAGGGCATAGAAGGGAGCAACTCAAGAAAAGAGAAGTGGAAACAGACTGCAAATTAGGCTGGAGAGAGACCTGAGACAAAGAGATCTGAATTATACGAGAGCCGACCAGGTGAAACACAAATTATGCAGTCAAGTGTCCAACATTTGGGGAAACCGCAGGAGTAGCACACCCAGAGTGCAATGGGTGAGCCTTGCCCTGGGAGAAGCACCTTCATGATCATAGTATCTCACCTGGCAGGTAAGTAGGAGCTGGGCTAGAGCTGGGGAGGGTCGCTGCTCGGGCACCCCCCTGTCAAGTGAAGGAGATCCAACTGAGGCAGCACAAGGGAACTCTCGAAAGAAGAACAAGGCTAGAGGAAGATCTGAGACAAAGAAATCTGACTTTTACCAGAGCTGACCAGAAGAAAGCACAAACACAGTCCCTCACTACCACAAATAATGCAGTCCAGTTTCCCACATTTGGGGAAATCACAGGGGTCAGCATACCCAGAATGCAATGAATGAACCTCACCCTGGGAAAACAATCTTCTTGACCATGGTATCTCCTATGCAAAATAAGTATGATTTGGGATAGAGCTGGGGAGGGCCGCTGCTCAGGCACATCTCTGTCAAGTAAAGGAGATTCAACTGAGGCAGCACAAGGGAACTCTCATCGGGGGACAACAACTGCAGGGAGAACACATATTTTCAGATGAACATGGGAGGGCAGAAGGCTGCCTAATACTGAAGCACCCCCAAACAACAAACCAAATGCAACAACTAGTGCAAGCATTCCTGGGGGAAGGCCTGCAGCAGATGGATTTGCATATGGTGATGTCATCCAAGCAGTGGGTCAAAGTTGGCTTCAACACTCATCTGCATATGAATAGAGAAGAGGGGCGTGCAGGGCATGGCGGCCTTTTGCGGCGCTTGGATGACCCCTAGTCCGCATTAAACACCTCCACCCTCCTTCGGTGTGGGGCTCATGTTGGCTATGCCCCAGCCCCTGAAGCATTCAAGCTGATTTCTTGCAGCAGCTGGGCACTGTAACAGCTCCAGAGCTGCTCTGTAAGGCAAGTAAAAGGGTGTGGGCCCTGCAGCACTACCTGTAGTTCGCATTGTGCGTTGGAAGGCACAAAGTAAGCAGACGGGAGAAGTCAGGATAGTGCGCAAGGGCATAGAAGGGAGCGGCTCAAGAAAAGAGAAGTGGAAACAGACAGCAAACTAGGTTGGAGAGAGACCTGAGACAAAGACATCTGAATTATACGAGAGCCGACCAGGGGAAACACAAATTATGCAGTCAAGTTTCCCACATTTGGGGAAATCATAGGGGCAGCACACCCAGAGTGCGATGGGTGAGCCTTGCCCTGGGAGAAGCACCTACATGATCATAGGATCTCACCTGGCAGGTAAGTAGGAGTTGGGCTAGAGCTGGGGAGGGTCGCTGCTCGGGCACCCCCCTGTCAAGTGAAGGAGATCCAACTGAGGCAGCACAAGGGAACTCTCGAAAGAAGAACAAGGCTAGAGGAAGATCTGAGACAAAGAAATCTGACTTTTACCAGAGCTGACCAGAGGAAAGCACAAACACAGCCCCCCACTACCACAAATAATGCAGTCGAGTTTCCAACATTTGGGGAAATCACAGCGGTCAGCATAACCAGAATGCAATGAATGAACCTCACCCTGGGAGAACAATCTTCATGACCATGGTATCTCCTATGCAAAATAAGTATGATTTGGGATAGGGCTGGGGAGGGCCGCTGCTCAGGCACATCTCTGTCAAGTAAAGGCGATTCAACTGAGGCAGCACAAGGGAACTCTCATCTTGGGACAACAACTGCAGGGAGAACACATATTTTCAGATGAACATGGGAGGGCAGAAGGCTGCCTAATACTGAAGCACCCCCAAACAACAAACCAAATGCAACAACTAGTGCAAGCATTCCTGGGGAAGGCCTGCAGCAGATGGATTTGCATATGGTGATGTCATCCAAGCAGTGGGTCAAAGTTGGCTTCAACCCTCATCTGCATATGAAAAGAAAAAAGGGATGTGCAGGGAATGGCGGCCTTTTGCGGCGCTTGGATGACCCCTAATTCGCATTAAACATCTCCACCCTCCTTCGGTGTGGGGCTCATGTTGGCTATGCCCCAGCCCCTGAAGCATTCAAGCTGATTTCTTGCAGCAGCTGGGCACTGTAACAGCTCCAGAGCTGCTCTGTAAAGCATGTAAAAGGGTGTGGGCCCTGCAGCACTACCTGTAGTTTGCATTGTGCGTTGGAAGGCACAAAGTAAGCAGACAGGAGAGGTCAGATTAGTGCACAAGGGCATAGAAGGGAGCGGCTCAAGAAAAGAGAAGTGGAAACAGACAGCAAACTAGGCTGGAGAGAGACCTGAGACAAAGAGATCTGAATTATACGAGAGCCGACCAGGGGAAACACAAATTATGCAGTCAAGTTTCCCACATTTGGGGAAATCACAGGGGCAGCACACCCAGAGTGCAATGGGTGAGCCTTGCCCTGGGAGAAGCACCTACATGATCATAGTATCTCACCTGGCAGGTAAGTAGGAGTTGGGCTAGAGCTGGGGAGGGTCGCAGCTCGGGCACCCCCCTGTCAAGTGAAGGAGATCCAACTGAGGCAGCACAAGGGAACTCTCGAAAGAAGAACAAGGCTAGAGGAAGATCTGAGACGAAGAAATCTGACTTTTACCAGAGCTGACCAGAGAAAAGCACAAACACAGTCCCCCACTACCACAAATAATGAAGTCGAGTTTCCCACATTTGGGGAAATCACAGGGGTCAGAATACCCAGAATGCAATGAATGAACCTCACCCTGGGATAACAGTCTTCATTACCATGATATCTCCTATGCAAAATAAGTATGATTTGGGATAGGGCTGGGGAGGGCCGCTGCTCAGGCACATCTCTGTCAAGTAAAGGAGATTCAACTGAGGCAGCACAAGGGAACTCTCATCTGGGGACAACAACTGCAGGGAGAACACATATTTTCAGATGAACATGGGAGGGCAGAAGGCTGCCTAATACTGAAGCACCCCCAAACAACAAACCAAATGCAACAACTAGTACAAGCATTCCTGGGGGAAGGTCTGCAGAAGACGGATTTGCATACAGTGATGTCATCCAAGCAGTGGGCCAAAGTTGGCTGGAACCCTCATCTGCATATGAAAAGAGAAAAGGGGTATGTAGGGAATGGCGGCCTTTTGCGGCGCTTGGATGACCCTTAGTTCGCATTAAACACCCCCACCCTCCTTCGGTGTGGGGCTCATGTTGGCAATGCCCCAGCCCCTGAAGCATTCAAGCTGATTTCTTGCAGCAGCTTGGCACTGTAACAGCTCCAGAGCTGCTCTGTAATGCAAGTAAAAGTTTGTGGGCCCTGCAGCACTACCTGTAGTTTGCATTGTGCATTGGAAGGCACAAAGTAAGCAGACAGGAGGAGAAGTCAGGATAGTGCACAAGGGTATAGAAGGGAGGGGCTCAAAAAAAAGAAGTGGAAACAGACTGCAAACTAGGCTGGAGAGAGACATGAGACAAAGAGATCTGAATTATATGAAAGCCGACCAGTGGAAACACAAATTATGCAGTCAAGTTTCCCACATTTGGGGAAATCACAGGGGCAGCACACCCAGAGTGCAATGGGTGAGCCTTGCCCTGGGAGAAGCACCTTCATGATCATAGTATCTCACCTGGCAGGTAAGTAGGAGTTGGGCTAGAGCTGGGGAGGGTCGCTGCTTGGGCACCCCCCTGTCAAGTAAAGGAGATCCAACTGAGGCAGCACAAGGGAACTCTCGAAAGAAGAACAAGGCTAGAGGAAGATCTGAGACAAAGAAATCTGACTTTTACCAGAGCTGACCAGAGGAAAGCACAAACACAGTCCCCCACTACCACAAATAATGCAGTCAAGTTTCCCACATTTGGGGAAATCACAGGGGTCAGCATACCCAGAATGCAATGAATGAACCTCAACCTGGGAGAACAATCTTCATGACCATGGTATCTCCTATGCAAAATAAGTATGATTTGGGATAGAGCTGGGGAGGGCCGCTGCTCAGGCACATCTCTGTCAAGTAAAGGAGATTCAACTGAGGCAGCACAAGGGAACTCTCATCTGGGGACAACAACTGCAGGGAGAACACATATTTTCAGATGAACATGGGAGGGCAGAAGGCTGCCTAATACTGAAGCACCCCCAAACAACAAACCAAATGCAACAACTAGTGCAAGCATTCCTGGGGGAAGGCCTGTAGCAGATGGATTTGCATATGGTGATGTCATCCAAGCAGTGGGTCAAAGTTGGCTTCAACCCTCGTCTGCATATGAAAAGAAAAAAGGGATGTGCAGGGCATGGCGGCCTTTTGCGGCGCTTGGATGACCCCTAATTCACATTAAACACCTCCACCCTCCTTCGGTGTGGGGCTCATGTTGGCTATGCCCCAGCCCTAGAAGCATTCAAGCTGATTTCTTGCAGCAGCTGGGCACTGTAACAGCTCCAGAGCTGCTATGTAAAGCATGTAAAAGGGTGAGGGCCCTGCAGCACTACCTGTAGTTTGCATTGACGTTGGAAGGCACAAAGTAAGCAGACAGGAGAGGTCATAATAGTGCGCAAGGGCATAGAAGGGAGCGGCTCAAGAAAAGAGAAGTGGAAACAGACAGCAAACTAGGCTGGAGAGAGACCTGAGACAAAGAGATCTGAATTATACGAGAGCCGACCAGGGGAAACACAAATTATGCAGTCAAGTTTCCCACATTTGGGGAAATCGCAAGAGCAGCACACCCAGAGTGCAATGGGTGAGCCTTGCCCTGGGAGAAGCACCTTCATGATCATAGTATCTCACCTGGCAGGTAAGTAGGAGTTGGGCTAGAGCTGGGTAGGGTCGCTGCTCGGGCACTTCCCTGTCAAGTGAAGGAGATCCAAGTGAATCAGCACAAGGGAACTCTCGAAAGAAGAACAAGGCTAGATGAAGATCTGAGACAAATAAATCTGACTTTTACCAGAGCTGACCAGAGAAAAGCACAAACACAGTCCCCCACTACCACAAATAATGAAGTCGAGTTTCCCACATTTGGGGAAATCACAGGGGTCAGAATACCCAGAATGCAATGAATGAACCTCACCCTGGGATAACAGTCTTCATTACCATGATATCTCCTATGCAAAATAAGTATGATTTGGGATAGGGCTGGGGAGGGCCGCTGCTCAGGCACATCTCTGTCAAGTAAAGGAGATTCAACTGAGGCAGCACAAGGGAACTCTCATCTGGGGACAACAACTGCAGGGAGAACACATATTTTCAGATGAACATGGGAGGGCAGAAGGCTGCCTAATACTGAAGCACCCCCAAACAACAAACCAAATGCAACAACTAGTACAAGCATTCCTGGGGGATGGTCTGCAGAAGACGGATTTGCATACAGTGATGTCATCCAAGCAGTGGGCCAAAGTTGGCTGGAACCCTCATCTGCATATGAAAAGAGAAAAGGGGTATGTAGGGAATGGCGGCCTTTTGCGGCGCTTGGATGACCCTTAGTTCGCATTAAACACCCCCACCCTCCTTCGGTGTGGGGCTCATGTTGGCAATGCCCCAGCCCCTGAAGCATTCAAGCTGATTTCTTGCAGCAGCTTGGCACTGTAACAGCTCCAGAGCTGCTCTGTAATGCAAGTAAAAGTTTGTGGGCCCTGCAGCACTACCTGTAGTTTGCATTGTGCATTGGAAGGCACAAAGTAAGCAGACAGGAGGAGAAGTCAGGATAGTGCACAAGGGTATAGAAGGGAGGGGCTCAAAAAAAAAAGAAGTGGAAACAGACTGCAAACTAGGCTGGAGAGAGACCTGAGACAAAGAGATCTGAATTATATGAAAGCCGACCAGTGGAAACACAAATTATGCAGTCAAGTTTCCCACATTTGGGGAAATCACAGGGGCAGCACACCCAGAGTGCAATGGGTGAGCCTTGCCCTGGGAGAAGCACCTTCATGATCATAGTATCTCACCTGGCAGGTAAGTAGGAGTTGGGCTAGAGCTGGGGAGGGTCGCAGCTTGGGCACCCCCCTGTCAAGTAAAGGAGATCCAACTGAGGCAGCACAAGGGAACTCTCGAAAGAAGAACAAGGCTAGAGGAAGATCTGAGATAAAGAAATCTGACTTTTACCAGAGCTGACCAGAGGAAAGCACAAACACAGTCCCCCACTACCACAAATAATGCAGTCAAGTTTCCCACATTTGGGGAAATCACAGGGGTCAGCATACCCAGAATGCAATGAATGAACCTCACCCTGGGAGAACAATCTTCATGACCATGGTATCTCCTATGCAAAATAAGTATGATTTGGGATAGGGCTGGGGAGGGCCGCTGCTCAGGCACATCTCTGTCAAGTAAAGAAGATTCAACTGAGGCAGCACAAGGGAACTCTCATCTGGGGACAACAACTGCAGGGAGAACACATATTTTCAGATGAACATGGGAGGGCAGAAGGCTGCCTAATACTGAAGCACCCCCAAACAACAAACCAAATGCAACAACTAGTGCAAGCATTCCTGGGGGAAGGCCTGCAGCAGATGGATTTGCATATGGTGATGTCATCCAAGCAGTGGGTCAAATTTGGCTTCAACCCTCGTCTGCATATGAAAAGAGAAAAGGGGCGTGCAGGGCATGGCGGCCTTTTGCGGCGCTTGGATGACCCCTAGTTCGCATTAAACACCTCCACCCTCCTTCGGTGTGGGGCTCATGTTGGCTATGCCCCAGCCCCTGAAGCATTCAAGCTGATTTCTTGCAGAAGCTGGGCACTGTAACAGCTCCAGAGCTGCTCTGTATGGCAAGTAAAAGGGTGTGGGCCCTGCAGCACTACCTGTAGTTCGCATTGTGCGTTGGAAGGCACAAAGTAAGCAGATGGGAGAAGTCAGGATAGTGCGCAAGGGCATAGAAGGGAGCGGCTCAAGAAAAGAGAAGTGGAAACAGACAGCAAACTAGGCTGGAGAGCTCTTCTGTCTATATTTTGCAAACCTGCTCTTGTCCTCTCCAGCTGCTCCATGTAGATTTGACGTCTGGAAAGGTGCATAACCCACTGACAAGCAGGCACACTCCTGCATGAGTTTTCTCTCTCACTAGCTGGATGATACACAATCATTTGCATGTGCTCCACCTCCGACACACCACCCACCCAACCACCCAGTGACCAGAGCCACCCACAAGCCAACTGGCTCCGTGATTTAATTTGCACAGTGTAGTCATCCAGGCAGCATGTCCTTCTCAATGGAAGGATCTCTGGTTCCATGGAATCTTCCACATTGGAATGCTGCGGAATAAAAAGGATTTAAATATTCAGCTTGCTAGCATTCAATGTACCTGCGGCTTGGCTTTAGCACATGGGTCTTCATCCTGTGGCCCTCCAGCTGCTGTGAAACTACACATCCCAGCATGCCCTGCCACAGTTTTGCTATTAAGGTATGCTAAAACTGAGGCAGGGCATGCTGGGATGTGTAGTTCCACAGCAGCTGGAGGGTCGCAGGTTGAAGACCCATGTTCTAGCATGCCTGTTCTATGATGCATGTACCGTGATGTCACAATCAGCTTGGAATGGGGTGTCTAGCAGGCATTTGCTGACAGCCACTTGAGGGAGACACACATCAGGAGATCGGAGGTCTTCGATGCCTTTCCAGCAAATGCACACCACCTGCTGCTGGTCTGGACACAAAACAATGCCCACAATCGAAGTCCCAAAATGCCCAACTACAGGATTCATGTAAGTAGTGAATTTAGGAATGAATTTAGAAGTAGGAAATGAAGTTAGTTCACAAGTACATTCAAATTCAGATCTAAAGTCTAGGTAGGCCTCACGTCCTGGCAGCCCCCAGCACTTAAAAATGCCTTGATAAGAGGTAGAGAATTAAATGTAGATAAAAAGTAGACACAAAATAAGACTCCACAGAGCAGTTATCAGGTGTCTTTATCAATTGTTGCATTTAAAAAATCAAGCAATTAGGGAACACAATGTTGCAACAATGTAACCCTATTTGCAAAATAGTACTAAATAAGTTTGTCGATGTAAGACATTTGCAAAGGCGCATCCAAAACACGCTGGAAAATGCAACTGAATCTGTTTTTGGAGGCTAGAATAGGAAATGTGCATCGGTCCTACAAGTACTGAAAGCTCTTCTACCATCTCCCTTTTCTGAAAAGCCATTTAATATATGGTTCCCAGATAGGGGACATATCAGATATTGCCTTTCAAAAGCAGCAAATATCATACCACTTCTATTGCCATCAAAGATAAACATTGATTGTTTTCAGATATTGGATTGAAAAAGCAGTCTTTATTGACATAAAGAAGAAAAAAAACATACATAAACATTACACACATAAGTACTGTGTTGCAGCACAGATAAAACACAATACAAATGCTGTCGGTATAGTACAGTTCAAGAACTACAGCACAGGCCAGCCTACACTATAAATCATGAACTGCACTATACATTTAAACAATACAATAATACAACAGTTAATAAGGCTATGGGTGTGGAGTGTAAGAGGGTGAGGGAATCACAAGCCCGAAGCTTTATTGAAAGACCGACACATATAAAGGGAGGATTAATAAATACAAAGATATCCTTTACTATAGAATGTAGTCCAATCCGGTCTTTCAACTCTTCCACAACTTAAAAACGGATAGTGTTCCCAAGCCTTCCATCCTGGAATATCTTCAGTCTCTCGCCAATGAAGAAAACAATCCCTCCAGCAGACTCTTCAACCACGATACAAGATCACAGCCAAAAGGGCGAGAAGCAACTACACTTGCGTTTAACCAAAATAGCTAAAACTTAGTGGAGGAAAGTGCAGTGCACCAAAACATAAGCTGACACAATCATGGAGAATGCGCCAGCATATATGCTCTTCTATCTATATTTTGCAAACCTGCTCTTGTCCCCTCCAGCTGCTCCATGTAGATTTGACGTCTGGCAAGGTGCATAACCCACTGACAAGCAGGCACACTCCTGCATGAGTTTTCACTCTCACTAGCTGGATGATACACATTCATTTGCATGTGCTCCACCTCCGACACACCGCCCACCCAACCACCCAGTCACCAGAGCCACCCACAAGCCAACTGGCTCCGTGACTTAATTTGCACAGTGCAGTCATCCAGGCAGCATGTCCTTCTCAATGGAATAATCTCTGGTTCCATGGAATCTTCCGCATTGGAATGCTGCGGAACAAAAAGGATTTAAACATTCAGCTTGCTAGCATTCAATGTACCTGCGGCTTGGCTCTAGCACATGGGTCTTCATCCTGTGGCCCTCCAGCTGCTGTGAAACTACACATCCCAGCATGCCCTGCCACAGTTTTGCTATTAAGGTATGCTAAAACTGAGGCAGGGCATGCTGGGATGTGTAGTTCCACAGCAGCTGGAGGGTCGCAGGTTGAAGACCCATGTTCTAGCATGCCTGTTCTATGATGCATGTTCCGTGAAGTCACAATCAGCTTGGAATGGGGTATCTAGCAGGCATTTGCTGACAGCCACTTGAAGTAGACACACATCAGGAGATGCAGCATATCGGAGGTCTTCGTTGCCTTTCCAGCAAATGCACACCACCTGCTGCTGGTCTGGACACAAAACAATGCCCACAATCGAAGTCCCAAAATGCCCAACTACAGGATTCATGTAAGTAGTGAATTTAGGAATGAATTTAGAAGTAGGAAATTAAGTTAGTTCACAAGTACATTCAAATTCAGATCTAAAGTCTAGGTAGGCCTCACGTCCTGGCAGCCCCCAGCATTTAAAAATGCCTTGATTAGAGGTAGGGAATTAAATGAAGATAAGAAGTAGACGCAAAATAAGACTCCACAGAGCAGTTATCAGGTGTCTTTATCAATTGTTGCATTTAAAAAATCAAGCAATTAGGGAACACAATGTTGCAACAATGTAACCCTATTTGCAAAATAGTACTAAATAAGTTTGTCGATGTAAGACATTTGCAAAGGCGCATTTAAAACACACTGGAAAATGCAACTGAATCTGTTTTTGGAGGCTAGAATAGGAAATGTGCATCGGTCCAACAAGTACTGAAAGCTCTTCTACCATCTTCCTTTTCTGAAAAGCCATTTAATATATGGTTCCCAGATAGGGGACATATCAGATATTGCCTTTCAAAAGCAGCAAATATCATACCACTTCTATTGCCATCAAAGATAAACATTGATTGTTTTCAGATATTGGATTGAAAAAGCAGTCTTTATTGACATAAAGAAGCAAAAAAACATACATAAACATTACACACATAAGTACTGTGTTGCAGCACAGCCAAAACACAATACAAATGCTGTCGGTATAGTACAGTTCAAGAACTACAGCACAGGCCAGCCTACACCAGTGTTGCCAACTCTGAAATGGAAAACAAGCAACCGATGACTGAAAAATAAGCCCAAAACAAGCCCAAACCAATCCTAAAAAGCCCCAAAAAAAGCCCAACTCAAGGTTGTTGTTTTTTTATATATATATTTATATATATATATATATATATATATATATATATATTCCATAGACAAAAAACCTTACGGTTTCACATGTCCCATTAAGGCTTCTTAGACATGATCGAAATTTCAGAAACCTGTTGTAACTCTTCCACTCAAACTCCAAAAAGCAATGAAATTCCGATCATTAAGGCTGACGCCTTAATGGACGTGTTCCTTGCGCAATACAGATATGGTATGCCATCACAGCCTGTGGGTAAGTGCAGATTCAGCACTCTCACAGAGTGAGATTGCTGTCACTCACACAATGGTGGAGCTGCTAATTCACAGATTTGTGTGCTCATTGGAATACACACATGCAGTCTATGCAACTGAAGGTCTGAGCAGTTTTGTGGTGCTCCCATCCCACACAGTGCCCACAACCATCCCATTCGGTCACCACAACAATCCCACCTTGTTACAACATCCTTCTAACTCCATACATCCATCTCACTTAGTATACACATTTAGCTCCCTCAAACATCTTGGTTAATTGCTAAAACTATAATACCCTATCTACGGTCTATGCATCTACACTTACTTCCCCTATACACCCCCATGCTGCCCTGTCTTCCCCAATCCCTACTGCTGTGTTCTCCCATCTGTGCTAGTCTGTACTAACTTATCTGTACCATCTGTCTTTCCCCACCTGTGCCTTGTCTGTACCACCGTTTCCTTCTCTCTGTGCTGCTCAGTGTTTCCTTCTTCAACGTCACTCTGCCTCCTTCAGTACATGGCACACTATCTTCTCTCCCATCTGCATCAGTTTTCTACCCATCCATGCCAGTGTTTTCAACCCATCTGCACCGCTCTGTCTCCCTTCCCATACTTGCTGCTTAATCTACCCCCTATCCACACCACTCTTACCCCATTCATGTAGCTGACATCCTGAAGGTAAATTTCGTGGATCCTGCGCTCTTGGCAGGGGATAACCGCTACAGCCCACCCCCCAGTGGTCCGGAAACGCCTCCGTTGTGCAGACCATGCCCTGCCAATGGCATTCTAACGCTGTTTGCACGCCCCCCTCCTTCCCCGCAACCATCTCTGCCTATCAATCAGGCAGGGTGATCGCAGCCATTGAAATGCTGATAGCACCTCACTGGGCTCCTGGGGTACGCACGCGCAGTGCGGCCATTGCACGTGCGCACCTCACAAACTAATTCAGACTGCGATTGCTGCTGCTGCGGTCTGAATTACCCCCTGTGTTTCTTTGTCCCCCCCATCAGTGCTGCTTAGTGTTCCCTCTATCCACACACTTCTGTTCCCCCATCCACACCGCTCTCCTCCCTCCAATCAACAACACTCTTACCTCATCTGAGCAGCTTTGTCTTCCGCTCAGACTTTCAGTTGCATAGACTGCATGTGTGTATTCCAATGAGCACACAAATCTGTGAATTAGCAGCTCCACCATTGTGTGAGTGACAGCAATCTCACTCTGTGAGAGTGCTGAATCTGCACTTACCCACAGGCTGTGATGGCATACCATATCTGTATTGCGCAAGGAACACGTCCATTAAGGCGTCAGCCTTAATGATCGGAATTTCATTGCTTTTTGGAGTTTGAGTGGAAGAGTTACAACAGGTTTCTGAAATTTCGATCATGTCTAAGAAGCCTTAATGGGACATGTGAAACCGTAAGGTTTTTTGTCTATGGAATTTCATCGCTTTTTTTAAATTTATTTTTTTTATTCAGAAATGTAAAATTTCACTGTAAGAATAAACATTTGATTATTTAAATGTTTAATGAAAATGTTCGTATAACATCACTGTTCTGTGCAAAATTATTTTATTAACCAAACCGAATTGTTTAAGGTCCATACACACTTAACGATTTAATGAGCAACGTCGCTCATTTTCCCCCTCCTTGAGCGACGTCGCTCGTTTTATCGTTAAGTGTGTATGCCGCCAGCGACGAACGATGCGCGGCCCCGCGGGTCGGCAACAATCGTCGCTGTCGGTAGGTCATGCATGAAGGATGTGGACTGTCGTCCACGACCTTCATGCAGGGCTGGCGGGGGCGTGACGTCACTGAGCGATATGAGCGGTCATATCGCTCAGTGTGTACAGTCGGCCGCCGGCCGGCCCGGGAGGGGGAAACATTAGACGATGTCGCTCACAGAGCGACATCGTTTAATGTGTATTGGCCTTGAGACTTTAGTCAAAATATTTTGCTGCCTTTGCAGCTGATGCAGGGAGGGGGGTAGGCGGCAGCAGCCTGTGACTGAGGCTGGAGGTAAGCGTGAAATGCATTGCTTGTACGTGTGAGTGTGTGGTGTCAGGTGCTGCGCGTGTATGTGTGTGTGTGTCAGGTGCTGCCTGTGTATCAGCTCCTGTGTGTGTGTGTGTGTTTGTCTGATGGTGCGTGTGTATGCGTCAGCTGCCGCACGTGTGTGTGTCAGGTGTTGCGGGTGCATATGTGTGTGAGTATCAGGTGCTCCGCGTGTGTACAAGTGTATGTCTGGTGCTGTGCATGAATACGTATGTCTGTGTCAGGTGCTGCGCGTGTACATGAGTGTGCGTCAGGTGCTGCACGTGTACATGAGTGTGCATTAGGTGCTGCGCGTGTACATGAGTGTGCGCCGGGTGCTGCATGTGTACATGAGTGTGCATTAGGTGCTGCGCGTGTACACGAGTGTGCGTCAGTTGCTGCGTGTGTACATGAGTGTGCGTCAGGTGCTGCACGTGTACATGTGTGTGCGTCAGGTGCTACACGTGTCTATGTGTGTGAGTAAGGTGCTGCATGTGTATGTGTGTGTCTGATGGTGTGCGTGTATATGTATGTGTCAGGTGCTGCGTGTATATGCATGTGTCAGGTGCTGCATGTTTATTTTATTGTGTCTGATGCTACGTGTGTCAGGTGCCGCACGTGTATATGTGTGTGTGTCAGGTGTTGCGCGTGTATGTGTGGGTCAGGTGCTGCATGTTTATTTTATTGTGTCTGATGCTACGTGTGTGTGTGTCAGGTGCCGCACGTGTATGTGTGTGTGTGTGTGTCAGGTGTTGCGCGTGTATGTGTATGTCAAGTGCCGTTCCCCTTCTTCCCATCCCAGCTCTCTCTGTAGAATACAGCTCTGCACCCAGAGAGAGGGAAAGACCAGGGGGCTGATCACTGCACTGCTCACTTTTTGGTCATGAGTTCGGCCTCCTGTTTCTTCCAGTGCTGTGTTCCTGCAGCCCAGCCCTCCCTGTTGATCCAGAGAATCAGCCCTTCCTTCCCCTGCCAGAGAGAGAGAGCCCGAGGCAGAGACACTCTTCCCGTAGCTGGCTTACCCCCAGTACTTCAGCACTGGTCATGCGGCAGTCAACAAAGGAGACCAGCAGGGGGTTCTGGCAGCATCAGCTGTGGCCGCAGCTGGATCGGGGAGGCCTGTAGTGTCTGAGGTGGGCAGCACTTCCTCCGCCGCTGTCACCTTCCCCTGCCGGAGAGAAAGCCAGAGACATACCCTTCCCGCAGCTGGGCTACCCCTAGTACCTCAGCGCTGGCCAGGCGGAAGTCTATGGAGGGGACCGGCAGGGGTTTCAGGCCGCAGCAGCAGCGGCCGCAGCCAGATCAGGGAGGCCTGCAGGGTCAGAGCTGGGCAGCACTTCCACCAACACTGTCACCTCTGTGCTGGGCATGTACACCAGTCCGTACGGACGGAGGTGTCCACAACAGGCAGCAGTATAATGAGTCAGACAAACTCATTCACGCTGCCCACTGCTGCGCCGCATGCCCTCGATGGAGGAAGCCTAGATGCGGTCCCCAGCGGCAGCGAGGGAGAAGGGTGATCACATCACCCTTCAACCCGGCACCTCACAATCAGCTGGGGATCTGCAGTAGCTTCATCTCTCTCTTCCTCTCCCTCTCTGACAGCACAGCAGCCCCTCTGGGTCCCATGTAGCTCTGCCCCCCTGCTCACAGTTCACTCGGCCTCTCCTGATTAAAAAGAAAATAAGAGCTTGAGCTGCTGCTCAGATGCGAGGAGGGGACGGGCGGTAGGTCCTCTGTGAGTACACTACACAGTCAAAATTAACTCTGACTCCTCACAACAGTGTGGACTGCGGGCGACGTCAGACGCCAATTTGGGGGTACTTGCCGCACTACCTGCCCATCAAGCCCAACGTGGTGCCATGGTGCCAGCCCCGCCCACTATACGGATTCCATTTTGTATTAGGAACCCTATAACAGCATTCCGACATCCCTCCCTATGACGCTGCCATCCATACACTGCCGCTCTCATACATCCGTACACCGCCACTCTCATACATCCGCACACTGCCGCTCTCACACTACTGTACACTGCTGCTCTCATACATCCATACACTGCCGCTCTCATACATCCGTACAACCCCGCTCTCATACATCCGCACACTGCCGCACTCTTACAGCCGCACACCATCGCACTCTTACAGCCGCACACCATCGCACTCTTACAGCCGCACACCGACGCAGTTATACAGCCGTACATTGCCGCTCTCATACATCCGCACACTGCCGCTCTCATACATCCGCACACTGCCGCTCACATCTATACAAACATAGCCTCCATACATCTACACATCCAATCCCCGCGCAAGGGAACACTGAAATCACTATCACTTTTGCCCGGGGTGTGACCACAGCCAGCCACTACTCCGGCCACCTTCTTGTGACACCAAAATGCATCTCACCTATCATCAGGGTGGTGCTGCTGCTGGGGGTGGGTTGCTGCCTCAGTCTCCTGGTTGGTGCTGCGATTGGAGGGGGTACTGCTTCCCTGTGCTGCCACTGTCTCCCGGATCATCGTGCCGCTGGCTGAATTGCAGCTTGACGCTACTGCTGCCGGGAGTAACAGCTTCCTGGCTGTTGTTGCTGGTGGCTGCCTACTGCTCATTGCCGCCGGAACACTGACCGGCTCGGCAGTGATGCTGGCGGAGGAGTAGTGGCGGTGGGGTGGGGGGGTGCCTGTTCCCTTCCCTCGAGCATGCCGCAGTGTAAAAAAAATAATAATAAATAGAGAGCATACCAGGGTGAGAGTCTGTATGGATCACAGTGATTACACGGGGCACAGCATAAGGACACCTTGCTGTGAGGGGCTCTGCCCACACAGATTGCTGCACCCTCTCTGATGTCAGCCGCTGCCCTCTCGTTCTCTGGGCGGCCAGTTCCAGTGTGAGGTAGGAGAGGAAGAGAACACACAGGAGAGCAGCCCTGATATATAACAGAGGTGGAAGTTCTATAGGCAGCAGAGACGGAGACCAGCCAGCCAGTCTCCCAGTGCCCTGATCACTACACGCCGCCAGCACAGCATTACAGGAGGGTCCTATAGTGCTGCCCTGAGCTAACAGGTGTGTGTACCAAGTGTACCCCGTACAGTGTGCTGCGCCCTGGTGTCTCTGAGAAGGGTGAGGTCACCGTGCCGCTTTAGTATATGGCTTTTCCTTAGTACTGTACGTTACAGCCCTGCACTAGTAGTGGCAACTCTGCCCTATGTGAACCTGTGAGGTTATTTTCCTATTTACAGAATAACCGGGGAGAAGGCGGCCATATTGCGGCTCTCAAGTGAAGGCACTCTAGTACACCCCCTGCTGGCGGCCACTGTGCAGGCGCAACAAATTGAAATGCCCGATCTCTATAATGGGGCATATTTCTCTTAATTAAAAAAAACCTGTAACTTTCTGAAAAACCACAACCCCAAAAGGCACTTCACTGGGACATGCTCTATCTAATAAAACAAACCCCAAGTCATATATACATATATATATATATATATATATATACACACACACACACACACACACACACACACACACTCATGTATATACATGTATACACAAATACACGTATGTACATGTTTATGTATGTATAATACACTGATAAAGTACATTATATTTATGAATTAATTGCTTCCCGATTCTGCAGCAGCATCATCAGCACCACCAGTGTTACTCACAGTCACTTCACACTGACTGCTGCACAACACATCATTTAATTTCCGGGCCGCCCGCCACCTGGTGAAGAGACATGGGAGATGAAGGACCAGCAGTGCCACGTTGAGCGGAAGTATTGTGAATTAGTTACCCACACACTCCTTGTGACACCTGTTCCCCGTCTGCCCTCCCACCCGCCGCCTGCCGTCCGGAACCCGCACTGACAATTAAGTCTCAGCAGAATGTGTCTGCCGGCGGCTCCCAGTCCCCAGTGGTGTGGCGGCCGCGGCACACTAGGACTGAGAGACCGCAGCCGGAGGAAAGCACAGGTGGGCGGGAGGAGAGCATGGGCGGACATCACCACGTCACATTGCAAGGTGACGCCAGTCCCCCCAGTGAGGCCGCCGACGAATGCACTCAGCATAGTATTAGCAGCAGGCAGAGGGGGGGGCGGGCGTAGCGGTGGTGAGAGGTACGGAAATGAGCTGCAGGCTAGGCTCCACCGATCACACACCGATCACTGTGCTACAGCAAGCGTGGCGTGCAGCGGTGCTGGACATTAGGGAGTGCCTGTGCGCACCAGGCACCCCCTGTACGCACGCCTATGCGCTACCACCCCCGATATGCCACACTACATCACTATGCTATAGCCCTCCCATATGCTGCACTTCATAATTACACTATACCCAGGGGTTAAAGTGGGCCGGAACGGGGCGGAACTGCGTTCCGTCACCTCCTTCTGGAGGCGGAACCGTTCCGCCTCCGCCAGCCCACCTTCCCCTGCTTATACCCGAACAGCTACTGCTGGTGATGCGCCGCGCTGCATATTTAAATAGACGAGGGAGGCGGGCGGCACTACAGTGACATGGCCCGCCTCCCCCATCCGATGGCAGGCTGGGAATGAGACGCGGTGACATCATGGAGGGACGTCTGCCTCGTTCCCTGCGCTGCGCCACACACGCCGCACAGAGAGCAGCAGAGGAGCTGCTGCTGGGGTCGAAGCTGGATCCATGCTGCTGGATTTACAAGGCGGTAAGCATGCCGTCGCTGCACAGATTAGGAGCGGGCACACAGATAGGAGTACTCGGCCAGCCCTACCTTACATGCAGCTGAGCCCACTCTGTTGTTGGCTGTGGGAGGTGCACACAGCAGCCCACAGGTTAGCAACAGTGGGTGAATGCTGGAGGAGGTGTGTGTGTGTGGAGGGGGGGGCTATTTATATCACATATGTCTAAAAAGTATTGAGGTTTGGGTTGTTGTTGTTTTTTTTTTTTTTTGGGGGGGGGGGTGTTGTTACTAGTCATTGAGAATTGCTAGGGGTGTAATTAGTGAATGTGGGTGTGGGTGCTCTGGGTTTTTTATTAATGAATGATGGTGTGGGTGCTCTGGGGTGTTATTAATGAATGTGGGTGCTTTGGGGTGTAATTAATAAATGAGGGTGTGGGTGCTTTGGGGTGTAATTAATGGGATGGCGCTGGAGAGATGAAGGCAGGGATGGCGCTGGGTAGATACAGGAATGGATGGCATTAATGAGACAGGGGGAGGGAAGGTGCTGGAGAGACGCAGGGAGGCGGGGATGGCACTGGGTAGATACAGGGAGGGATGGTGATGAATAGGCAGAGGGAGGGAATGCTGGAGTGACGCAGGGATGGCGCTGGGTAGATACAGGGAGGGATGGCATTGAAGAGACAGGGAGGGAAGGTGCTGGAGAGATGCAGGGAGGCGGGGATGGCGCTGGGTAGATACAGGGAGGGATGGCGGTGAAGAGACAGAGGGAGGGATGGTGCTGGAGAGACTCGGGGATGGCGCTGGGTAGATAAAGGGAGGGATGGTATTGTAGAGACAGAGGGAGGGATGGTGCTGGAGAGACGCGGGGATGGCGCTGGGTAGATAAAGGGAGGGATGGTATTGTAGAGACAGGGAGGGAAGGTGCTGGAGAGATGCAGTGAGGCGGGGATGGTGCTGGGTAGATACAGGGAGGGATGGTGATGAATAGGCAGAGGGAGGGAAGGTGCTGGAGAGACGCGGGGATGGTGCTGGGTAGATACAGGGAGGGATGGCGTTGAAGAGACAAAGGGAGAGATGGTGCTGGAGAGACGCAGGGAGGCAGGGATGGTGCTGGGTAGAAACAGGGAGAGATGGTGCTGGAGAGACGCAGGGAGGCAGGGATGGCGCTGGGTAGATACAGGGAGAGATGGTGCTGGAGAGACACAGGGAGGCAGGGATGGTGCTGGGTAGATACAGGGAGGGATGGTGCTGGAGAGACGCAGGGAGGCAGGGATGGCGCTGGGTAGATACAGGGAGAGATGGTGCTGGAGAGACAAAGGGAGAGATGGTGCTGGAGAGACACAGGGAGGCAGGGATGGTGCTGGGGTAGATACAGGGAGAGATGGTGCTGGAGAGACACAGGGAGGCAGGGATGGTGCTGGGTAGATACAGGGAGGGATGGTGCTGGAGAGACGCAGGGAGGCAGGGATGGCGCTGGGTAGATACAGGGAGAGATGGTGCTGGAGAGACGCAGGGAGGCAGGGATGGCGCTGGGTAGATACAGGGAGAGATGGTGCTGGAGAGACGCAGGGAGGCAGGGATGGCGCTGGGTAGATACAGGGAGAGATGGTGCTGGAGAGACGCAGGGAGGCAGGGATGGCGCTGGGTAGATACAGGGAGAGATGGTGCTGGAGAGACGCAGGGAGGCAGGGATGGCGCTGGGTAGATACAGGGAGAGATGGTGCTGGAGAGACGCAGGGATGGCGCTGGGTAGATACAGGGAGAGATGGTGCTGGAGAGACGCAGGGAGGCAGGGATGGCGCTGGGTAGATACAGGGAGAGATGGTGCTGGAGAGACGCAGGGAGGCAGGGATGGTGCTGGAGAGACGCAGGGATGGCGCTGGGTAGATACAGGGAGAGATGGTGCTGGAGAGACGCAGGGAGGCAGGGATGGCGCTGGGTAGATACAGGGAGAGATGGTGCTGGAGAGACGCAGGGAGGCAGGGATGGTGCTGGAGAGACGCAGGGATGGCGCTGGGTAGATACAGGGAGAGATGGTGCTGGAGAGACGCAGGGAGGCAGGGATGGCGCTGGGGTAGATACAGGGAGGGATAGTGCTGGAGAAACGCAGGGAGGCAGGGATGGCTCTGGGGTAGGGAGGGATGGTGCTGGAGAGACGCAGGGATGGCGCTGGGGTAGATACAGGGAGGGATAGTGCTGGAGAAACGCAGGGAGGCAGGGATGGCTCTGGGGTAGGGAGGGATAGTGCTGGAGAGACGCAGGGATGGCTCTGGGGAAACGCAGGGGAAAGCTGTAGGAGGATGGTGTCTCCAGCATGTTTGTTCAGGGAAGTTCACCTTTACCCTGCCCCAAACAATATTTAGTTAAACCTTTATTATATTAAGATGACAATACTATTCCTATGCAAACAGGTGGCTTCCGGGACACATCTCCTATATGTATACTTTACTGAATACCATCTCAAGACATTGTCTGCACAGGGAGACTCCCCCGATGCAAAGAAACCACCAAACAGGTAAGAAAAGACCCAAACACAGGGTATACATACAGTAGGGGTTGCCAAAAAAAAAAAACATTAAGTGACGAAGACTTGGATACCCAATTAAAAAAACAGAAACGGGTGGCAGAAAAATAATTGCGTGGCATAGAATTTTTCTTTTTCTTTTTAAGAGACCTAATATTGTAATCGCAGCTGGTGAAAGGGGTGTTAAAAAGCATCTAGAATGTATAACACACTATCATAGCCCCTACAGCTTCTGGGGGCCTAAGCGGCCCCCAGGCACCCGGCTATTCACTTTCAATTTCCTATACACAACAGGGGCCCTCATTCCGAGTTGTTCGCTCGGTATTTTTCATCGCATCGCAGTGAAAATCCGCTTAGTACGCATGCGCAATGTTCGCACTGCGACTGCGCCAAGTAACTTTACTATGAAGAAAGTATTTTTACTCACGGCTTTTTCTTCGCTCCGGCGATCGTAATGTGATTGACAGGAAATGGGTGTTACTGGGCGGATACACGGCGTTTCAGGGGCGTGTGGCTGAAAACGCTACCGTTTCCGGAAAAAACGCAGGAGTGGCCGGGGAAACGGTGGGAGTGCCTGGGCGAACGCTGGGTGTGTTTGTGACGTCAACCAGGAACGACAAGCACTGAAATGATCGCACAGGCAGAGTAAGTCTGGAGCTACTCTGAAACTGCTAACTCGTTTGTAATCGCAATATTGCGCGTACGTCGGTCGCAATTTTAAGAAGCTAAGATTCACTCCCAGTAGGCGGCGGCTTAGCGTGTGTAACTCTGCTACATTCGCCTTGCGAGCGAACAACTCGGAATGAGGGCCAGTGTGTTTACATGTGCACATGGGCCCTCATTCCGAGTTGTTCGCTCGGTATTTTTCATCGCATCGCAATGAAAATCCGCTTAGTACGCATGCGCAATGTTCGCACTGCGACTGCGCCAAGTAACTTTGCTATGTAGAAAGTAATTTTACTCGCGGCTTTTTCATCGCTCCGGCGATCGTAATGTGATTGACAGGAAATGGGTGTTACTGGGCGGAAACACGGCGTTTCAGGGGCGTGTGGCTGAAAACGCTACCGTTTCCGGAAAAAACGCAGGAGTGGCCGGAGAAACGGAGGAGTGTCTGGGCGAACGCTGGGTGTGTTTGTGACGTCAACCAGGAACGACAAGCACTGAACTGATCGCACAGGCAGAGTAAGTCTGGAGCTACTCTGAAACTGCTAAGTAGTTAGTAATCGCAATATTGCGAATACATCGGTCGCAATTTTAAGAAGCTAAGATTCACTCCCAGTAGGCGGCGGCTTAGCGTGTGTAACTCTGCTAAATTCGCCTTGCGACCGATCAACTCGGAATGAGGGCCATGGTATTCATTCCATGTGTATTGATGTTTAACACCATGGGGGTAATTCCAAGTTGATCGCAGCAGGATTTTTGATAGCAATTGGGCAAAACCATGTGCACTGCAGGGGAGGCAGATATAACATGTGCAGAGAGAGATAGATTTGGGTGTGGTGTGTTCAAACTGAAATCTAAATTGCAGTGTGAAAATAAAGCAGCCAGTATTTACCCTGCACAGAAACAAAATAACCCACCCAAATCTAACTCTCTGCAAATGTTATATCTGCTCCCCCCTGCAGTGCACATGGTTTTGCCCAACTGCTAAAAAATTTCCTGCTGCGATCAACTTGGAATTACCCCCCATGTTCTTATGCTGAAATTATTTGTGTTGCTAGTGTGTATTTTAGTACCTATATAACTACATTTTTTTCAAGATATTAAGTGCAACACTTCTTATATGTGTTCTACACACCAACCCTAGTTGGTTGCAAATCCGGCAGTGGCAAGACACCATTTCAGGGTAGCTCCCCACCTAGCACATGGGGAAGGGGGTTTGGAGGACATGGGGGGGGGGGGGGGGGTGTAAGCTGGCGATGATGGGTGAGTTCCACCACCTCTCCAGGACCACTTTAAGCACTGACTATACCCCCCATACAACATACTACATCACCACACTACACTACTCACAATAAAATTAAAACATCCCAGTTCCTCATTCTTAATGAGCTCACGTGAGTTCTCTCCCCAAAGGAGCTCCAGACCAAGTAACAATGAAGACACCAGCAGCGTGTAGGGGGCAGGCCTGGTCCACTTGTCAGGAGAGAGCAGTCACTGGAGGGTAAGAAGGGGGCGGGGCCTAGTCCTACAGACGGGAGAGAGCACAGACAGGAGAGAGCAAGGTACAGGGGTAGAAGGGGACGGCTGATGTGAAGAAGGGGGCGGGGCCTATTCTTACAGGCTTTCAAAATTCGACTTTTTAAAATTCGACATTTGACAAATTCGACTTTTCTGCAATGGTACAAATGCAGCAATTCGACAAAAGTATATTCAATTGAAGTTTGTAAATTCGACAACAGTGCTTTTAAACAGTAAATTCGTCATTTTCAATCCGCCACACTTTGCAGGCGGAATCTAATAAATAAAAGTTTTGTTTTTTTGGTAATAGCATATCTATATTAGAAGGGATTAGGTACTTGGTTTGTCTTTTTTGGAGGCACAAGTATTATTTATATATTTTTTAAAAGATTATTATTTTTTAAATGGAAAGTAAAAAACCCGGAAAAAAAAATTGCGTGGGGTCCCCCCTCCAAGCATAACCAGCCTCGGGCTCTTCGAGCCGGTCCTGGTTCTAAAAATCCGGGGGAAAAACGGTCAGGGGATCCCCCGTATTTTTAAAACCAGCACCGGGCTCTGCGCCTGGTGCTGGTGCAAAAAATACGGGGGACAAAAAGAGTAGGGGTCCTCCGTATTTTTTACACCAGCATCGGGCTCCACTAGCTGGACAGATAATGCCACAGCCGGGGGTCACTTTTATACAGTGCCCTGCGGCCGTGGCATTAAATATCCAACTAGTCACCCCTGGCCGGGGTACACTGGGGGAGTGGGGACCCCTTCAATCAAGGGATCCCCCCCCCAGCCACCCAAGGGCCAGGGGTGAAGCTCGAGGCTGTCCCCCCCATCCAAGGGCTGCGGATGGGAGGCTGATAGCCTTGAGAAAATTGAAAGAATATTGTTTTTTCCAGTAGTACTACAAGTCCCAGCAAGCCTCCCCCGCAAGCTGGTACTTGGAGAACCACAAGTACCAGCATGTGGGAGAAAAACGGGCCCGCTGGTACCTGTAGTTCTACTGGAAAAAAAATACCCAAATAAAAACAGGACACAGACACCGTGAAAGTATAACTTTATTTCACACCTGCCAACACACACATACTTACCTATGTTGACACGAAGCAGTCGGTCCTCTTCTCCAAGTAGAATCCACGGGTACCTGAAAATAAAAGATAATTATACTCACCTGATCCAGGTTCCAGATTAAATCCACGTACTTGGCAAAACAACAAACCGTACACCGGGACCATACGGACTGAAAGGCGTCCCATGTTTACACATGGGACCCCTTTCCACGAATGCAGACATCCGAATCTCGTGAGAATCCGACAGCGGGATGATGACGTTCGGGCGCGCTCGGGTTAGCCGAGCAAGGCGGGAAGGTTCGAACCTGCCTCGTGTAAAATGGGTGAAGTTCGGGGGGTCCGGATTCCGACTAACCGAACCCACTCATCACTAGTATGTGCGTGTGTGTGTCAGGCGCTGGGTGTCTGTGTCAGGCGCTGCGTGTCTGCGTGTCAGGCGCTGCGTGTGAGTGCGTGTGCGTGTCAGGCGCTGCGTGTGAGTGCGTGTCAGGCGCTGCGTGTCAGTGCGTGTGCGTGTCAGGCGCTGCGTGTCAGTGCGTGTGCGTGTCAGGCGCTGCGTGTGAGTGTCAGGCGCTGCGTGTGAGTGTCAGGCGCTGCGTGTGAGTGCGTATGCATGTCAGGCGCTGTGTGTGAGTGCGTGTGCGTGTCAGGCGCTGCGTGTGAGTGTGTGTCAGGCGCTGCGTGTGAGTGTGTGTGCGTGTCAGGCGCTGCGTGTGAGTGCGTGTGAGCGTGTCTGTCAGGCGCTGCGTGTGTGTCAGGTGCTGCGTGTCTGTGTGTGTCAGGCGCTGCGTGTCTGTGTGTGTCAGGCGCTGCGTGTCTGTGTGTGTCAGGCGCTGCGCGTCTGTGTGTGTGTGTCAGGTGCTGCGTGTCTGTGTGTCAGGTGCTGCGTGTGTGTCAGGTCCGTGTGAGTGTCAGGTGCTGCGTCTGTGTGTGTGTGTGTGTGTGTCAGGTGCTGCCTGTGTGTGTGTGTGTGTCAGGTGCTGCATGTCTGTATGTGTGTGGGTTTGTCAGGTGCTGCATATCTGTGTGTGTGGGTGTGTCAGGTGCTGCATGTCTGTGTGTGTGTGTCTGTCAGGTGCTGCATGTCTGCGTGTGTGTCAGGCGCTGCATGTCTGCGTGTGTGTGTCAGGTGCTGCATGTCTGCGTGTGTGTGTCAGGCGCTGCATGTCTGCATGTCAGGTGCTGCATGTGTGTGTGTGTCAGGTGCTGCGTGTGTGTGTGTCAGGTGCTGCGTGTGTGTGTGTGTGTCAGGTGCTGCGTGTGTGTGTCAGGTGCTGCGTGTGTGTGTCAGGAGCTGCGTGTGTGTGTCAGGTGCTGCGTGTCTGCGTGTGTCAGGTGCTGCATGTGTCAGGTGCTGCGTGTGTCAGGTGCTGCGTGTGTGCGTGTGTCAGGTGCTGCGTGTGTGCGTGTGTCAGGTGCTGCGTGTCTGCGTGTGTCAGGTGCTGCGTGTGTGTGTGTCAGGTGCTGCGTGTGTGTGTGTCAGGTGCTGCGTGTGTGTGTGTCAGGTGCTGCGTGTGTGTGTGTCAGGTGCTGCGTGTCTGCGTGTGTGTGTCAGGTGCTGCGTGTCTGCGTGTGTGTGTCAGGTGCTGCGTGTGAGTATGTCAGGTGCTGCGTGTGAGTGCATGTGTCAGGTGCTGCGTGTGTGTGTCAGGTGCTGCGTGTGTGTGTCAGGTGCGTGTGAGTGTGTGTCAGGTACGTGTGAGTGTGTGTGTCAGGTGCTGCGTGTGTGTCAGGTGCTGCGTGTGCGTCAGGTGCTGCGTGTGCGACAGGCGCTGCGTGTGCGACAGGCGCTGCGAGTGCGACAGGCGCCGCGTGTGTGTCAGGCGCTGCGTGTGTGTCAGGCGCTGCGTGTCTGTGTGTGTCAGGCGCTGCGCGTCTGTGTGTGTCAGGTGCTGCGTGAGAGTGTGTGCATGTGTGTCAGGTCCGTGTGAGTGTCAGGTGCTGCGTCTGGGGACGGCGGGGGGGGGGGGGGTGGACGATGGACGGACACACGGCGGGGAGGGCGGGGGGGGGGATGGACGGACACACGGCGGGGAGGGATGGACGGACACACGGCGGGGGGGGGATGGACGGACACACGGCGGGGAGGGCGGGGGGGGGATGGACGGACACACGGCAGGGAGGGCGGGGGGAGGGGGGGGTGGACGGACACACGGCAGGGAGGGCGGGGGGGATGGACGGACACACGGCAGGGAGGGCGGGGGGGGATGGACTGACACAGCAGGGCAGGCGGGGGGAATGGACGGACACAGCAGGGAGGGCGGGGGGGGGTGGATGGACGGACACAGCAGGGAGGGCGGGGGAGGGGATGGACGGACACAGCAGGGAGAGCGGGGGGGATGGACGGACACAGCAGGGAGGGCGGGGGGGATGGACGGACACAGCAGGGAGGGCGGGGGGGGGGATGGACGGACACAGCAGGGAGGGCGGGGGGGGGATGGACGGACACAGCAGGGAGGGTGGGGGGGGGGGATGGACGGACACAGCAGGGAGGGCGGGGGGGGGGATGGACGGACACAGCAGGGAGGGCGGGGGGGGTTGCACGGACACAGCAGGGAGGGCGGTGGGGGGGATGGACGGACACAGCAGGGAGGGCGGGGGGGGATGGACGGACACAGCAGGGAGGGCGGGGGGGATGGACGGACACAGCAGGGAGGGTGGGGGGGGGGGGTGGACGGACACAGCAGGGAGGGCGGGGGGATGGACGGACACAGCAGGGAGGGCGGGGGGGGTGGACGGACACAGCAGGGAGGGCGGGGGGGGATGGACGGACACAGCAGGGAGGGCGGGGGGGGATGGACGGACACAGCAGGGAGGGCGGGGGGGATGGACGGACACAGCAGGGAGGGCGGGGGGGATGGACGGACACAGAAGGGACGGCGGGGGGGGGGGATGGACGGACACAGCAGGGAGGGCGGGGGGAGGATGGACGGACACAGCAGGGAGTGCGGGGGGGGATGGACAGACACAGCAGGGAGTGCGGGGGGGGATGGACGGACACAGCAGGGAGGGCGGGGGGGTGGACGGACACAGCAGGGAGGGAGGGAGGGCGGGGGGGGGATGGACGGACACAGCAGGGAGGGCAGGGGGGAGATGGACGGACACAGCAGGGAGGGCGGGGGGGATGGACGGACACAGCAGGGAGGGCGGGGGGGTGGACGGACACAGCAGGGAGGGCGGGGGGGTGGACGGACACAGCAGGGAGGGCGGGGGGGGTGGACGGACACAGCAGGGAGGGCGGGGGGGGGGATGGACGGACACAGCAGGGAGGGCGGGGGGGGGGTGGACGGACACAGCAGGGAGGGTGGGGGATGGACGGACACAGCAGGGAGGGCGGGGGGGAATGGACAGACACAGCAGGGAGGGCGGGGGGGAATGGACAGACACAGCAGGGAGGGCGGGGGGGAATGGACAGACACAGCAGGGAGGGCGGGGGAGGAATGGACAGACACAGCAGGGAGGGCGGGGGGGGAATGGACAGACACAGCAGGGAGGGCGGGGGGGGAATGGACAGACACAGCAGGGAGGGCGAGGGGGAATGGACAGACACAGCAGGGAGGGCGGGGGGGAATGGACAGACACAGCAGGGAGGGCGGGGGGGAATGGACAACACAGCAGGGAGGGGCGGGGGGAATGGACAGACACAGCAGGGAGGGCGGGGGGGAATGGACAGGACACAGCAGGGAGGGCGGGGGGAATGGACAGACACAGCAGGGAGGGGCGGGGGGAATGGACAGACACAGCAGGGAGGGCTGGGGGGAATGGACAGACACAGCAGGGAGGGCGGGGGGAATGACAGAGGGCGGGGGATGGACGGACACAGCAGGGAGGGCGGGGGGATGGACGGACACAGCAGGGAGGGCGGGGGGGATGGACGGACACAGCAGGGAGGGCGGGGGGGATGGACGGACACAGCAGGGAGGGCGGGGGGGATGGACGGACACAGCAGGGAGGGCGGGGGGGGGATGGACGGACACAGCAGGGAGGGCGGGGGGGATGGACGGACACAGCAGGGAGGGCGGGGGGGATGGACGGACACAGCAGGGAGGGCGGGGGGGGATGGACGGACACAGCAGGGAGGCGGGGGGGGATGGACGGACACAGCAGGGAGGGCGGGGGGGGTGGACGGACACAGCAGGGAGGGCGGGGGGGGATGGACGGACACAGCAGGGAGGGCGGGGGGGGATGGACGGACACAGCAGGGAGGGCGGGTGGGATGGACGGACACAGCAGGGAGGGCGGGGGGGATGGACGGACACAGCAGGGAGGGCGGGGGGGGATGGACGGACACAGCAGGGAGGGCGGGGGGGGATGGACGGACACAGCAGGGAGGGCGGGGGGGGGATGGACGGACACAGCAGGGAGGGCGGGGGGGGGATGGACTGACACAGCAGGGAGGGCGGGGGGGGGATGGACGGACACAGCAGGGAGGGCGGGGGGGGGGATGGACGGACACAGCAGGGAGGGCGGGCGGGGGGATGGACGGACACAGCAGGGAGGGCGGGGGGGGATGGACGGACACAGCAGGGAGGGCGGGGGGGGATGGACGGACACAGCAGGGAGGGCGGGGGGGATGGACGGACACAGCAGGGAGGGCGGGGGGGGGATGGACGGACACAGCAGGGAGGGCGGGGGGGATGGACGGACACAGCAGGAGGGCGGGGGGATGGACGGACACAGCAGGGAGGGCGGGGGGGGATGGACGGACACAGCAGGGAGGGCGGGGGGGGGATGGACGGACACAGCAGGGAGGGCGGGGGGGGAGGGCGGGGGGGGGATGGACGGACACAGCAGGGAGGGCGGGGGGGGGATGGACGGACACAGCAGGGAGGGCGGGGGGGGATGGACGGACACAGCAGGGAGGGCGGGGGGGGATGGACGGACACAGCAGGGAGGGCGGGAGAAGTAGAAGAAAAATAAGAAATGATAGTATACATCCTGCCGACGCTCCCGCTGAGGTAAGTGGACCCGGCTTCCTCCGAGCTGCGGCTATCTCCTCCCGCTGACACTCCTGAAGGGGACCCGTCTTCCTCCGGTTCTCTCCGTGTGACTGCTCCGTCGTTCTCCTCCCCCAGTAAGGCTCCCTCCGTCGCTCACGTCCCGCGATCTCCTCCGGATCTTGTAGACGCTCCCTCCTTCTCGTCCTCCCGCCGCCTGCAGCTGTCCTCGTCATGCACGAGACACTGCTTCCAGCGCTCTCCTCGTGCACAACTGCCAGTACACAGCACGTGAGGCTACTAGAGCCATTATGCCACCAATGACAAGCTCATCTATGTTCACCCCCTGCTGGCGGCCACTGCGCAGGCGCAACAAATTGAAAAGCCCTATCTTTAAAATGGGGCATATTTTACTTAATTAAAAAAAAACTATAACTTTCTCAAAAACCACAACCCCAAAAGGCACTACACTGGGACATACTCTATCTAATAAAACAAACCCCAAGTCTTAATTCGTCCTCTATCCTGAGTTATGCCTTCCCAAAAAAAATCTCATTCACTCTATGGGACAACCATGTCTAAAAGCCATACAGGAAGTCGCAGAAAAAAACTGACAGTTGAAACTTTAGGTTACTCCCAATTCCTCATTTTTTATTATTTTACCCTGAAATTTGGCATGCAGCACCGGGTGACGATTCTACGCGTCCATGCCAAATTTCAGCTCAGTACGTCTAATCACTTTTGAGGTGTAGCCCCTCAAACACCATGCCCCCATCTCAGAAGTTCCCTATGGGAGAATTCCGTTTGTTCGATTCAGCCTTAATATAAGGGCACGACCGTGCCCTTATAATATATATATATATATATATATATAAACAGACATTATTGTTTGTCTTATTAAAATACATATAATTATTTATATAATCTGCCTTTAAGGTCTTTACAATGATATTTATCAGCACAAAACTGGCTTTTAAAGAATACTGGAATTTTTATAAATATTATAGTTAGAGTTGTGAATTTAAGATACTATGCTTTCATGTTTCCTCTAAAGAAAAATCTCAAGTGAAAATTGCCAACTGTATATACTGTATCTGTGGTCATTTGTATTCACTGTGAAATATTTATTCTATGGAAAGATAAAACAAATAATCTTACAACATCCAACTTTGTACTTCTATTAAATAAATTAAGAGGCCAAATCAAGGTAACAAAACAAAAGATTATTAAGACAATTCAAAATAATAAATGCATATATAAATATTAAATAGTAACTCAATTCAATAAATAACAAAGGAATTACTGAGAGGTAAAGTGCATTGCAGATGGCACACTGTGAGGTAAAGTGCATGGTACACTGTGTGAAGTAAAGTGCATTGCAGATGGCATACTATGTGAGGTAAAGTGCATGGCACACTGTGTGAAGTATAGTGTATTGCAGATAGCACACTGGGGGTCATTCTGAGTTGTTCGCTCGTTGCCGATTTTTGCAACGGAACGATTAAGGCAAAAATGCGCATGCGTATGGTACGCAGTGCGCATGCGCTAAGTAATTTAGAACAAAACTTAGTAGATTTACTCACGTCCGAACGAAGAATTTTCATCATTGAAGTGATCGGAGTGTGTTTTTGGAGGTTAGAATAGATGCAGGATCAAGTAGCTCAATGGGTAGGGTATTTGATTAGAATTCAACAGGTTATAGGTTTGAATCCTGGGTATGATAGTTTGAGGTGTTATTTAATAAAGCAGTGCCTCGTGCCTCGTTTTGGATTACTTTAATTAACAAAAAAAAAATGCATATAGCAGAGGATAGTTTCAATCTGCCTACCTCTGGGTTATGTGCCCAGCATGCTTCCATTGCTGTACTCTGCTGCACATGTAAGTGCAATAGATCCTGAAGCACTCACTCATCATGGGAAAGTACCAATGTGTTTCTTCGTTGGTTGATGGAAGAAACATCTTACAAAAACTCTCCAGATTATTGACTTTTTAAAGTTTTTCTAGGAAACGTTTTAGATGAATGCTTATTAGCCTTTGTCAGTACGTACTTTTTGCAAATTGTCTCTGTGGCGCAATCGGTTAGTGTGTCTGGCTACTAACCAAAAGGTTGGTGGTTCAATCCCACCCAGGGACATAATTGACCTTGTGATCAGGTTTTGGTGATATTTAAGTAGACAAGTCAAAATTTCAAACCCCCTCTTATGGTGTAGGGTACCTGGCCTTCTCTGATGTAATCAGAGTTAGATTTGATTCAGTGATTTTATAAAAAACAGGTAGGAAGCACAATTTAGCAATGGGTTGCAGAGAAAAAAAATATGCTGGCAGAAAAATCCAATTGAGTGATTAAACAGCTCTTCATTTTCTGCCTTTATTTTTATGCTAACAAATTTGTTCTCTAAAAAGTGTCCACAAAGCCAAGTCTCTGATTAACACCTTTGTAGGGATGGTTTTTCACCTATAACTAAATTAAACTTGCTTCATTGGAAAGGCAGCAAGATGCATCCTCATTTCAATGTCTACTGAAATAATACAGGTTGACACCTGGAAACATTAACGCCACTGCATCCTTGCTGCTTTCTCATGTAGAAGTCTGTTTAATGTGAAAACAAGGTGATATCTAATTAGCACACAGGTAAGGAATTAAGAAAATCTTTATTTAAGGGTGAAGATGTTTCTCACAAAATCGTTGCCCCAATGCATCATTGAAATTCAAGCTGGAAAGATCACTTGTACATTTTGTATTGCTCTTCTGGTGACAATGTAGTTTGTTTTTGTCAATTACCCTTTTAATAATAGGGTAAAGAAAATTAAGTGGATTTTTTAAAGAAAACTATACTGTCAATATACTATTAAAACAAATTAAAATGGTAAAAGTTATTGTACTTTAAGTAAAAATAAAAGAGCAAAAATATCAATCCCAGTTTTGATTACTTTAATTAACAAAAAAAATGCATATAGCAGAGGATAGTTTCAATCTGCCTACCTCTGGGTAATGGGCCCAGCATGCTTCCATTGCAGTACTCTGCTGCACATGTAAGTGCAAGAGATCCTGAAGCACTCACTCATCATGGGAAAGTACCAATGTGTTTCTTCATTGGTTGATGGAAGAAACATCTTACAAAAACTCTCCAGATTATTGACTTTTTAAAGTTTTTCTAGGAAACGTTCTAGATGTATGCTTATTAGACTTTGTCAGTATGTACTTTTTGCAAAGTGTCTCTGTGGCGCAATCGGTTAGTGTGTCTGGCTACTAACCAAAAGGTTGGTGGTTCAATCCCAACCAGGGATGTAATTGACCTTGTTATCAGATTTTGGTGATCTTTAAGTAGACAAGTCAAAATTTCAAACCCCCTGTTATGGTGTAGGGTACCTGGCCTTCTCTGATGTAATCAGAGTTAGATTTGATTCAGTGATTTTATAAAAACAGCTAGGAAGCACAATTTAGCAGTGGGTTGCAGAGAAAAAGAAATATGCTGGCAAAAAAAATCCAATTGAGTGATTAAACAGCTCTTCATTTTCTGGCTTTATTTTTATGCTAACAAATTTGTTCTTTGAAAAGTGTCCACAAAGCCAAGTCTCTGATTAACACCTTTGTAGGGATGGTTTTTCACCTATTACTAAATTAAACTTGCTTCATTGGAAAGGCAGCAAGATGCATCCTCATTTCAATGTCTACTGAAATAATACAGGTTGACACCAGGAAACATTAACGCCACTGTATCCTTGCTGCTTTCTCATGTGGAAGTCTGTTTAATGTGAAAACAAGGTGATATCTAATTAGCACACAGGTAAGGAATTAAGAAAATCTTTATTTAAGGGTGAAAATGTTTCTCACAAAATCGTTGCCCCAATGCATCATTGAAATTCAAGCTGGAAAGATGATTTTAATATATCACTTGTACATTTTGTATTGATCTTCTGGTGACAATGTAGTTTGTTTTTGTCAATTACCCTTTTAATAATAGGGTAAAGAAAATTAAGTGGATTTTTTAAAGAAAACTATACTGTCAATATACTATTAAAACAAATTATAATGGTAAAAGTTATTGTACTTTAAGTAAAAATAAAAGAACAAAAATATCAATCCCAGTTTTGATTACTTAAATTAACAAAAAAAAATGCATATAGCAAAGGATAGTTTCAATCTGCCTACCTCTAGGTTATGGGCCCAGCATGCTTCCATTGCAGTACTTTGCTGCACATGTAAGTGAAAGAGATCCTGAAGCACTCAGTCATCATGGGAAAGTACCAATGTGTTTCTTCTTTGGTTGATGGAAGAAACATCTTACAAAAACTCTCCAGATTATTGACTTTTTAAAGTTTTTCTAGGAAACGTTCTAGATGTATGCTTATTAGCCTTTGTCAGTATGTACTTTTTGTGAAGTATCTCTGTGGCGCAATCGGTTAGTGTGTCCGGCTACTAGCTAAAAGGTTGGTGGTTCAATCCCACCCAGGGATGTAATTGACCTTGTTATCAGATTTTGGTGATCTTTAAGTAGACAAGTCAAAATTTCAAACCCCTTGTTATGGTGTAGGGTACCTGGCCTTTTCTGATGTAATCAGAGTTAGATTTGATTCAGTGATTTAATAAAAACAGCTAGGAAGCACAATTTAGCAGTGGGTTGCAGAGAAAAAGAAATATGCCGGCAAAAAAAAATCCAATTGAGTGATTAAACAGCTCTTCATTTTCTGGCTTTATTTTTATGCTAACAAATTTGTTCTCTGAAAAGTGTCCACAAAGCCAAGTCTCTGATTAACACCTTTGTAGGGATGGTTTTTCACCTATTACTAAATTAAACTTGCTTCATTGGAAAGGCAGCAAGAAACACTAGACTAATTGGAGGTGCGCCCTAAAGCAAATTACAATGTTAGGATTAGGGGGTTCGGAAAGACCTCTAGTGTATACTGTCACGATCCGGGTATCTGGACGCCATAACTTACCTTTCAGATGCCTCCTAAGGCTGGCTCAGCGCTCCAGGACCGGATCCCATCTGTTATTCTGATGTCCCCATTCCTGCCTCCTCTCCTGTCACTCTGAGACGCTGTCACAGCGGCGCCATGTTACATCTTGAATGGCATCTCCCGCGGCCTCCGCCGCCGTCCCTGAGTTTCTGCATGCAGGATGTCAGAGTGGCGCTTATGTCAGCCGCGGCTTCCGCTGTTGCCCGCGTGGTTCAAATGTGCACTCATCAGTCTGGCGTCTCCTGTTTACTGTGGCCGGCGCCGCCATTGCTGTTAAAGTTCCCACATGGATTATCAAACCAATCTTCCCTCCAAGTGTCTGCATGGGCGCAGCCATGTTGGATTCTGTCACCTGTTCATTTCCACCAATCCGCTGTTTCCATTGTAATCTGCATAATTGCCTAGCCAATCCCTTCCTTGCTGCAGGTATAAGTATTCTGTGCCTGAGCAAGGAAGGCGTCAGTGATTTGGTTGTCAAACCTAGTTCCAGTTTGTCTCTCTCCCGTGGTTGTTTTCCAGGTTCCAGTTACCATCTCCAAACCTCCACTAAAGAGACCCGCTCTAGTCTACCACCTGCGGTGCAGCCTGACTCTCCAGTCCTCTGGGACTCATCTGTTTCCAGTTACAGATTTACCTGCTTCCAGCCTAGCTTCCAGCAGAGATCAGCTCTTCTTAAAGTGCCGGTATCATTTCCGCAGATTACCACTCACCACCGGCACTATTATTTCACCGCTCTCAAACGCCATATATCAATCATATTTCATCGCTCTCAAGCTTCATTTATTATTTGGCTGGTTCCATCCAGCTATCCACTCCGTGCTTACATCAGTCTGGTTTCAGCCAGTACCCACAGCAGCCATTTTATCCACAGCAGCCCAGCTTTTCCTGGAACACCAGCTAGTATGATCCTGGGCTATCTCCATTGCTACAGTCGGGCCTGGTAAGGACTTTCCAACTAGAAGATAATAAGAACTGTCTCATACTACCAGAGCCCTGTGGTCCTTGTCCTCCTGTAGTACCCAGGAACTGTATTATTTCTCTGCTGATTTTATGTTTCTCTTTTATTACTGCTGTGATGCATGGAGTTTGTCAAAATAAACATCATTGACTTTTATCCTGGTTGTCGTGGGCACGCCTTCGGGCAATTCTTCTACATTTAACTTACATGTCCAGGGGTCTGATACAACCTCCCAGGTTCCA
The DNA here is from genome assembly GCF_028390025.1 of Pseudophryne corroboree. NCBI lineage: Eukaryota > Metazoa > Chordata > Amphibia > Anura > Myobatrachidae > Pseudophryne > Pseudophryne corroboree. Next base: position 534,214 of record NW_026970030.1, read on the forward strand.
CTACACCTCAGCCCCTACAACTGAGGCTGCCTCCAGTCAGCTCAGGCCCTCAGTTGTGACATATACACTGTATATACATTTTAAGATAGGAAGGTACAAATTACATATTCACATTGCATCTATGGGCTGGATTCAAATGTCCCTTTTCTCCCTCAATCGTGCCCGTCTGCAGCTATTCTATTCTATATAAGGAGCCACGAGTCGCCGCCATTTTCACTTGTGCATTGGAGATGATAGGGAGAGGATGTGCAGCGTTTTCTCAGTTTCTGTGTTCAGTGTGCTGCAAATATCTGTGCTCAGTGTGCTTGCAAATATCTGTGCTCAGTGTGCTGAAAATATCTACGTTCTCTGCCTGAAAAATGCTCCATATCTGTGCTGCATTGTATTATATAGTATGAGGACAGGGCAGAATTTTGCTGACCACCAGTATATAATATATAGCAGTACGGTACAGTAGGCCACTGCTCTACCTACCTCTGTGTCGTCAAGTATACTATCCATCCATACCTGTGGTGTATTTTAGTAGTTGTGCGCAGTATATATAGTAGGAGGACAGAGCAGAATTTTGCTGACCACCAGTATATAATATATAGCAATACGGTACAGTAGGCCACTGCTCTACCTACCTCTGTGTCGTCAAGTATACTATCCATCCATACCTGTGGTGTATTTTAGTAGTTGTGCGCACTATATATAGTAGGAGGACAGTGCAAAATTTTGCTGACCACCAGACTTCTACTTAAGTCCAATGGTGTAGGATGTGCAAAGCTGTTTGGCTGTGCATTTATTGATCAAAGCATGCATTTTTATCAAAGCGTGATAAAATTGACACATAACGCAGCGTTCAATCAGCGTTAATTTATCTTCAGCTGATATCGATTGTGAATTGACGTTTCTTCTCTTCTTGTCACCTACAGGTAATTACAATTGACTACAACCACCAATCTATTCTGCTGCACTATATCTATATATGCAAAGCTAATTCTGCTGGGTAATGCAAATTGAAACATTATTGCATAGAATGTGATTTTGAAGTACTTTTTTAAAGTTTTGAATGATATAGACCCAGTTTAATCTTTGTGGAATGCCTGGTTGTTGTTTTTAAGGTAATTTATTGCCTGGCATTTGAGGGGGTGGGGTGTGGTTACAGATTTCAATTATTGGTTTCACTTGTAGTAGTCTTCTACTAAAGTCCAATGGTGTAGGCTGTGCAAAGCCATTTGGCTGTGCATTTATTGATCTAAGCGTGCATTTTTATAAAAGCGTGATAAAATTGACACATAACAGCAGTGTTCAATTAGCGTTCAATCGAAGTGAAAAAAGAAGGAAAACAGAAGCACACCAATCTAACAAAACAAAGAAAACTGAAGAACTAATAACAAATGTGAGTCACTTACTCCTCAGATCACTCACCTCCTGATTGTTGCATCTGATTACATAGCACAGAACTACCTTACTTGGACATTTCATAAACCATCCATTTCACCTACAAATGCCTGTATCTGTATTATTGTAATTTTGTTTTTTAAGCACAGCTGCACCAATGCAATTTTACCTGCAAACACTTAAAACATCTAACATAATTACCATTGCTTCTTAAACCTCTCACAATCCTTTCATTTCTTACACTCCAAATACATTTCTGCACCCACTTTATCTACGCTTTTGACTCATTTCATACTAAATCTACACCCCTTGAGCCTACACTGCTTTTCTCACCTGCATTTCTACAATTCTTCTGCTCGGATTCCCTTACAGTCTCTTCTCCTACTTCCACTTTCCCTCAACCTATTTACCTACTTAACACTATGTGAATGCTTTCTTATACTCCCCACATCACTCAGTGTCTACCTAATAATGTATCTTTATCCTTCCCCCCTAGTCTCCTCCACCTCCTCCTCTGTCTCCCCTCCATCCCTCTGTTTCCTTCCCCCACCTTTCCTGTTACCCCACTTTCATTCACCTCTGCCCCATGGTCCTGCTACCCCACAACTCAGCCCTGCTCCCTCTCTCCCTCCCCTGTCACCTCCCCACACCCCCATCCACATCACACTGACCTCCCTCCCTGCCCACCTCCTGCAGTTTCCCCTCCTATCTCAGGCACCCGTACCATCACTACTCTCTCATCCCTGCCCTCAAAGTTAATCCCACCTCATCGCTACAGCAACCCTGAACATCTAATTCACATCTCTCCCACAAACTCATACCCCCTATCCTGTGCCCTCTGGAATGCCAGATCCGTTTGTAACAAACTGGTCCCCACTCATGACCTTTTCATTTCCAACTCCCTACACCTACTAGCCATTACTGAAACTTGGATTACGCCCTCTGACACTACTTCTGCTGCTGCTCTCTCTGCTGGGGGCCTTACATTCACACACACACCCCGACCTGGGGGTCGCCATGGGGGTGGTGTTGGGGTCCTTTTACCTTCTAGTTACTCCTACCAACTCATACCACCAGAACCATCCCTTATATTATCTACATTTGAGGTCCACTCCATATGTCTCTTCCAACCAGTCCATCTTAGAGTAGCTGTCATTTACCGCCCCCCTGGCACTGCTTCCAAATTCATCGACAACTTTGCTTCCTGGCTTCCTCACTTCCTCTCTTCTGACATTCCCACCATTATCCTAGGCGATTTCAACATCCCTATTGACATCCCCACACAATCCCCTGCCTCTAAACTCCTTAACCTCACCTCTTCACTTGGTCTCTCCCAGTGGACCTCCTCACCCTCCCATGTGAATGGGAGCTCACTGGATCTGGTCTTCACTCACCGCTGTGATATTTCTGATTTTTCCAACTCCCCATTTCCCCTCTCTGACCACCACCTGCTCTCCTTCAACCTATCTCTCTCGACTTCCCCATCTCAACCTCCTAAGGCTACCATCACTAAGCGTAACATTGAAGCTATTGACACCACATTCCTTTCCTCCCTGTTTGACTCACTTCTCTCTCCTATTCTCTCTCTCTCTCATGCCCTGAACAAGCCACTTCCACATACAATGCTTCCCTTACTTCTGCTCTTGACTCTGTTGCTCCACCAACCACTGTTCACCCTCGCAAATTAACACCTCAACCCTGGCACACCAAATGCACCAGATATCTGCAAAAATGCTCACGTACTGCTGAGCGACACTGGAGGAAATCACGCTCTAAGGCAGACTTCCTCCATTTCAAACTTATGCTCTCATCCTTCAGTGCTGCCCTTTCTCTTGCTAAACAGTCATACTTCAAGAACCTCATCTCCTCCCAGTCTTCCAACCCCCGGCGCCTCTTTGCCACTCTCAACTCACTCCTCTGCCCACCTCCACCTCGTCTCCCTTCCTCACTCTCTGCTCTTGACTTTGCCACTTACTTCACATCCAAAATTGACTCCATACGTCAGGACATCACATCACACCAGACTATCAGTAACCAGCCTTCTCCCATCCCTTACCAACCCTCCCCATCCCTCGCACCAACTCTGTCATCTTTCTCCCATGCATCTGGAGAGGAAGTCATGGCCCTCATTCGTTCCTGTCCCCTCACCACCTCCCCACTTGACCCTATCCCCTCCCGCCTCCTCTGCCACATCTCTTCTTCCGCTTGTTCCCATCTTTCCCACCTTCTCAATCTCTCCCTCTCATCAGGCACTGTCCCCTCTGCCTTCAAGCACGCTCTCATCTCTCCTATTCTTAAAAAACCTACCCTTGATCCAAACACTCTCTCCAACTACCGACCCATCTCTCTTCTCCCTTTTGCCTCCAAACTCCTTGAGCGTATTGTCTACAACCGCCTTACTTCCCTCACACTCACTGCTTGACCCATTCCAGTCTGGCTTCCGTCCTCTCCACTCCACTGAAACTGCCCTTACAAAAGTATGCAATGACCTCCATGCTGCTAAATCTAAGGGACACTACTCTCTACTTATTCTACTTGATCTCTCTGCTGCTTTTGACACTGTGGACCATCCTCTCCTACTGCAAATCCTTCACTCCATTGGTCTGCGTAACACTGCCCTCTCTTGGTTGTCGTCCTACCTTTCTGACCGTTCATTCTCTGTCTCCTCTCATGACTCCACCTCCCCCTCACTTCCACTAACTGTAGGGGTACCCCAAGGTTCTGTCCTTGGTCCTCTTCTCTCTCTATACGTCCTCACTAGGTAAGCTCATTAGTTCTTTTGGTTTCCAATATCATCTCTATGCTGATGACACTCAAATCTATCTTTCCTCTCCAGACCTCTCCCCTACTCTCCTCACTCGTATCTCCAACTGTCTCTCTGCTATCTCTTCCTGGATGTCCCAGCGCTTTCTTAAACTTAACATGTCTAAGACCGAGCTGATCATCTTCCCTCCCTCCCGCATAACCTCACCTCCTACAATCTCATTATCTATTGATGGCACTACTATCTCCTCTACCCCCCAAGTGCGCTGTCTTGGAGTAATCCTTGACTCCTCCCTCTCCTTCAAACCACACATTCAGCACCTCTCACAAACCTGCCGTTTTCATCTAAAAAATATTTCCAGGATCAGACCCTTTCTGACCCAGGATGCTACTAAGACTCTTATCCACTCACTGGTCATCTCCAGACTGGACTACTGTAATCTCCTCCTGACTGGCATTCCTGACAAATACCTCTCTCCACTCCAATCTATCCTCAATGCTGCTGCCCGGCTAATTTTCCTCACCAAATGCACTACGTCCACCTCTCCTCTCTTACTAGTCCTTCACTGGCTCCCCTTCCCTTTCAGAATCCATTTCAAGCTTCTCACACTTGCTTACAAAACCCTCACCCACTCCTCTCCCATCTACATCTCTGATCTTATCTCGCTTTACACTCCCACCCGTCCTCTTCGCTCTGCTAATGCACGCCGACTCTCCTGCCTACGGATTACTTCCTCCCACTCCTACCTCCAAGATTTTTCATGTGCTGCACCACTTCTCTGGAATTCCCTACCTCTCCCCCTCAGACTCTTCACCTCTCTACAAAACTTCAAATGGGCTCTCAAGACCCACTTCTTCACCAAACCCAGCCAAATCTCATCCTAAACCTCTGTTCCACGCTCTCTATGTACCCCATCTGTCTCACCCCTGTCTGTCTACCCCTCCCCTTTAGAATGTAAGCTCTCATGAGCAGGGCCCTCTTCCCTCATGTGCTTACTCTTTTCTTACTTTAATAATCTTCAGCTGCACCAAATCCAGCAGTCTTCTGCCACCTGATACTTATTCCAGTGTCATCTGCTGATGTAGCTATGTTTATTTACCCTGTACTTGTCCTATATTGTCATCAACTGTAAGTTGCTGTTTTCCTGTTTGATTATTTGTTTATGTACTCTGTAATTTGGTGCTGCGGAACCCTTGTGGCGCCATATAAATAAAGGATAATAATAATAAATAATATAATATATAGCAGTACGGTACAGTAGGCCACTGCTCTACCTACCTCTGTGTCGTCAAGTATACTATCCATCCATACCTGTGGTGCATTTTAGAAAAAAAACATATCTCGGCAGAGCAATCTATAAATCCATCATTTTTCAGACAGCAACAGTGGGTATTGTAATAGTCACCCAATCCATCACTTTTATAGGGTTACATGCATCCACATGCTACAGCCTGTCTCAATAATTTTACTGTCACGGTGTGTGTGTTTGTGTTTTTATTTGGGTATTTTTTGTTGTTGTAGAACTACAGGTACCAGCGAGCCTGTTATTTCCCCGCCTGCTGGTACTTGAGGTTCTCCAAGTACCAGCAAGTGGGGGAGGCTTGCTGGGCCTTGTAGTTCCACAACAAAAAAACAATATTCTTTTTTTACACATATGGCTATCAGCCCGGCACCCACCACCCAGGGGTGCTGGGGACAGCCTCGGGCTTCACCCCTGGCCCTTGGGTGCCTCGAGGGGAGGAACCTCTTGATTTAAGGGATCCCCACTCCTCCAGGGAACCCCGGCCAGGGGTGACTAGTTGGAGGGGTAATGCCAGGGCCCTACATAAAAGTGTCCCCTGGCTGTGGCATTATCTCTCTGGCTAGTGGAGCCCGGTGCTGGTTTTAAAAATATGGGGTACCCCTACATCTTTTGTCCCACGTATTTTTGGAACCAGGACCCGTATAAGAGCCCGGTGCTGGTTGTCTAAATACGGGGAACCTCGTCCAATTTTTCCCCCAGTATTTAAATAACCAGGACCGGCTCAAAGAGGCTGGTTATACTAAGGAGGGGGGACCTCACACATTTTTTTGTTAACCCATTCAGACCCTTCTCCTTTAAGTTAATGGAAGCCCTGGACAACAAAATTGCATTCATGTCCTCCTCCCTCACCCTTCCCAGTCCCAAACACTCATTTTTTTTTTTCTTTAAAAATGTATAATATATAACAAGAACAATGAGCAGGCAGGCAGCGGGCATTGGCGGCATCGGACTGAGATAGAAATTAGTGGTGGAGGGCTGGGTCAGTTGATTGTGGGAGAGTTTGTAAGCCATTGGCGGTGGCAGTGGGTATCGGCTCAGAGGCAGTAGCGGGCATTGGCTAAGGGTCATCGGCAGGATTCGGCGGACATTATGGCTGTAGTGCCTCACTAGCCACTGACCTCACCGCACGCCACTGTGGGACAGATGTAACATGCAGAGAGAGGTAGATTTTGGGAGAAGGAATGTCCTAGCATAACTGTTAATTGCAGTGTAATACTGTAATTCAACTGTGCAGCATTTGTGGCTAAATGTCAAAGAAGCCAGTATTTACCCTGCATGCAAAACAATAAATGTATTTGCACATACCTCCCAACTAACCCAATTTTTGCAGGACAGTCACTTTTTTTGGGAATGTCCAGCTAACCCAAATAACCCCCCCCCCCAGTGTCCCATAGTCTTGGGGAAGGGGGGGGGGGGGGGGTGGAAGGCTCCCTGTAGCTTGTTGCTCTGCAAATATGCACATTGTGGGTAATTCAGACCTGATCGCTAGGGTGTGTTTTTTGCATCCCTGTGATCAGGTGGTTGCCGCCTACAGCGGAAGGGAAAATTTGCTGTGCAGGTGTGTGATCACATGTGCACAAGAGCTGCACAGCTCAGCACTTACTCAGCCATTGAGGTGACGTCACAAATCCTCCCACAAAACGCCGGGTCCCTCCAGTGTTTTTCCGGACACTCCCTAGAAACATTCAGTTGCCACCCACACAAACACCCTCTTCTTGTCAATCTTCTTGTGATCTCCGGACCGTCGCACCTACGCATTGTGGCGCATACGCATGTGCAGTGCAGACCTGATTGCCCGCTGGGTGAAAATAAATTGAAGCGATCTGGTCTGAATAAGCCCCAATGTCTATTCACGGGAGACAGAGGGGCTGGGGCATTGTCAGCAGCTCACAGAGCACCTATAATGACAAAAATGGGAGACATGGCTCATGATCGCGATATACCTGCGAAGGTACGCCCTCTAGAATGTAAGCTCTCACGAGTAGGGCCCTCTTCCCTCATGTGCTTATACTTTTCTTACTTTAATAATCCTCAACCGCCCCGATCCCACAGTTTTTTGACCACCTGGAACTTATCTCTATGTTTACTGGTGTAGTTATGCTTAGCTGCCCTGTACTTGTCCTATATTGTATTCAACTGTAAGTCACTGTTTTCCTATTTTTTATGTGCATTTGTACTCTGTAATCGGGCGCTGCGGAACCCTTGTGGCGCCATATAAATAAAGGATAATAATAATAATAATAATAATAATAATATTGATTGACAGGCAGAGGCATTCGCATTTTCTGCGGGGCACCCGGAGAAAATGTAGGCACATGCACAGGATGGACCCTGCGTATATGGCCCCATCCTCTTCATAGTTTTTGGGGTTGGAACGAGCAGTGTGAAAACATCAATCGATGGGGGTAATTCCAAGTTGATCGCAGCAGGATTTTTGTTAGCAGTTGGGCAAAACCATGTGCACTGCATTTACGAACAGATGATTTTTTATATAAATTTTAAAATGTTAGTAAATGTGTGTTGTTTTCAACCTGGAAGCCCAACATCGATTAAGATCGATCTTAAATAGACCCCTGGGTTTTAAGGATAACCATGGTTGAGTCCAATAATTAATTCACATTGACCGAAGTTCTAATTAAGTAGTGATGTGCACCGGAAATTTTTCGGGTTTTGGTTTTGGGTTCGGTTCCGCGGCCGTGTTTTGGGTTCGGACGCGTTTTGGCAAAACCTCACCGAAATTTTTTAGTCGGATTCGGGTGTGTTTTGGATTCGGGTGTTTTTTTCAAAAAACCCTAAAAAACAGCTTAAATCATAGAATTTGGGGGTCATTTTGATCCCATAGTATTATTAACCTCAATAACCATAATTTCCACTCATTTTCAGTCTTTTTTGAACACCTCACACCTCACAATATTATTTTAATTGGTATTTGGTACCGGGGACACAGTACCTCAATCAAGTCTATAGTTGGCTCTGAAATCAGCATTAAACTGGATCCACACTTAGATTATCTGTCCAATTTTTTTTTCTAGTTGAAACAAAATTATGCTAATATGTGGCAGCAAATGACAATTGACCTTTTGCTCCCAAACACTGGAAAACATCCAAAAATGGTCATTTAGATAAATTGGTTAAATCCATTTCATTTAGCTAATTTATCCAAACTACCTTTATTGTATCTTTGTGGGTGAATGATGTGTGGGTCAGTGTTGAGGGTGGTGGAGGAGATGGGTAATAGGCACAGCAGGGTGTGGACAGTCAAATAGTGTGCTTAGAGGTGCAGATAAATAGGGATATCTAATAATTCACCCACTATTCTATAGAATTATTAGATATCCCTATTTATCTGCATTACTCACCTAACACTCAGCATTTATCTACATGCTGATGCTATTCATAGCACTTAGCTTGCAAGTATTTTACCCATAAGGAGACACATTAGATGTTCCCTCTCTTTTCATTAAAGACGTCCCCAGCAACCATACTGTACTATACTACAACAGGAATAATTACTGTGGGGGATTATACCATTTGATCTGGAATAAAGGGAAAATATTGTGGAAAGAGTGCTGTAAGTGTATGATATGTAGAACTATTGCCAGGTTCTGACATTTGTCAAGTGAATTACTAATATACATTCAACTAATATTACATAGTGTCCAGTAATTCAGTATCAGACTAATTGATATAGTCAATTTGGATCAATAATAAAGACACAACACAGGTAGCGAACCTTGATATTAATAAATGTATTTCCATTTATTATATATGGTAATTACATTATACAAACTTATTGTACTTTTTCGTGTTTAGACAATTTTAACGAATTTATTAAAAGTTAATTTTTAAATCATCATTTGTGCGCCAGCAAAAGAGACATTCTTTTCTCTTCTCCTTTCCTGCATAACATTACTTGTCTCTGGTAGCACCCCCGAACGTCCTACAATTAATATTTAATATAACTGATGGACTTTTATTGGGGCCTCTTCATACAAATATTTAGAATTTAATAGCTGGTGCAGAACACATCCCCTTCCCCCCATTCCCTGTATATCTGGATTCACCAAGGAAATGCTGATACTGACTCCAAGAAGAAAGGGAGTCTCTTCCCTATGAAGGTGAAGCCTTGTTTGGTGACGGCCTAGTTAATTTGATCTCGGCAGCTCCCGCAGGTAAGTCAACCTTCTTGCACTATGTTCCCTCTCAACGGATAAAGACGCATCATTATCTGATGCAGTCATTTCGGCCCAATAGATATGCAATAAGTTAAGATTCCTCTTTCTTTGCAGGTAGAGGAAGGAGAAGAGGGAAGAGGTCTGTAGCCTCTTCAAGATTGCAGGAGCAGAGATTGTCCTCTGCTTCTGCCAAATCCACTGCATGACGCTAGGGCTTTCTTGCAGGAGCCCGCACCAGTGGGGGCACGTCTAAAACTCTTCAGTCAGTTCTGGATTCATTCGGACCTGGACTCGTGGGTTTTATAAATAGTGTCCCAAGGGTACAAACTGGGGTTTCAAGACGTTCCCCCTCACCAATTGTTCAAATCAGCCTTAGTCAGCAGGGAGAAGGTTTTTATTCAAGCTGCTTCGTGGTCCCGAAGCCGGACTGCTCAGTCAGACCAATCTGAAATCTGAAATCCCTCAATTTCTACCTAAAGAAATTCAATTTCAAGATGGAATCTCTCACGGTAGTGATCTCCAGTCCGGAGGAAGGAGATTTCATGGTTTTGGTAAACTTAAAGGATGCCTACTTACATTTCCCATTTAGCCACTGCATCAAGCTACCTGAGGTTTGCAATTCAGGATTGTCATTACTAATTTCAGACGTTGCCATTTGGTCTGTCCACGGCTCCGAGGATTTTCACCAGGGTGATGGCGGAAATGATGGTTCTCCTTCGCAAGCATGGAGTCACAATTATCCCGTACTTGGATGTTCTCCTGATAAAGGCGAGATCCAGGGACCAGTTGGTGCAAAACATTGCACTCTCCCTGACAGTTCTTCAACAACATGGTTGGCTCCTAAACTTGCCAAAATCGCAGTTGGTCCCAATGACGCGGTTGTTGTTTTTGGGAGTGATACTGGACACAGAAGAGGTTTTCCTCCAGTGGAAAGGCTATGGAGATCCAGAGTCTGGTCAAACAAATTCTGAAACCAGCAAGAGTGTTAATCCATCAATGCATTCGGTTGCTGGGGAAAATGGTTTTGGCCTACGAGGCCATTCAGTTTGGCAGGTTCCATGCCAGAGTGTTCCAGTGGGACCTGTTGGACAAGTGGTCCGGATCCCACTTACACATGCACCGGAGTATAATCCTGTCTTCCAAGACCAGAATCTCACTCCATTGGTGGCTGCACAGTTCTCACCTCCTAGAGGGGCGATGGTTCGGGATCCAGGACTGGATCCTAGGGACCACGGATGCAACCCTTTCGAGGTGGGGAGCAGTCACACAGGGGGAAAACGTCCAAGGAAGATGGTCAAGTCAGGGAAGTTGTCTCCACATAAATGTTCTGGAGTTAAGGGCCATTTAATAACAGCAGACACAGTACGCACTGGGACGGGTGCCCAGCATCCTCTACGGACTAAGAGAAAAGGATTTACCGGTAGGTATTAAAATTCTAGTTTCTCTAATGTCCTAGAATATGCTGGGGACTCCGTAAGGACCATGGGGATAGACGGGCTCCGCAGGAGACATGGGCACTTTAAGAAAGACTTTAGTTCTGGGTGTGCACTGGCTCCTCCCTCTATGCCCCTCCTCCATACCTCAGTTTGATACTGTGCCCAGTTGAGACTGGGTGCTTTTCAGGAGCTCTCCTGAGCTTTCGGACAGAAAGTATTTTGTTAGGTTTTTTTATTTTCAGGGAGCACTGCTGGCAACAGACTCCCTGCATCGAGGGACTGAGGGGAGAGAAGCAGCCCTACTCTCTGAGTTGCAAGGTTCTGCTTCTTAGGCTACTGGACACCATTAGCTCCAGAGGGATTGGTACACAGGATCTCACCCTCGCCGTCCGTCCCAGAGCCGCGCCGCCGTCCCCCTCGCAGATTCAGAAGATAGAAGCCGGGTGAGTATGAGAAGAAAAGAAGACTTCAGAGGCGGCAGAAGAGTTCATGATCTTCACTGAGGTAACGCACAGCACGGCAGCTGTGCACCATTGCTCCCATACACCTCACATACTCCGGTCACTGTAAGGGTGCAGGGCGCAGGGGGGGCGCCCTGGGCAGCAATATAAACCTCTTTTTGGCAAAAATATAACATATATACAGCTGGGCACTGTATATGTATGAGCCCCTGCCAATTTTACAGTTTAAGCGGGACAGAAGCCCGCCGCCGAGGGGGCGGGGCTTCTCCCTCAGCACTCACCAGCGCCATTTTTTCTCCACAGCACCGCTGAGAGGAAGCTGCCCTGACTCTCCCCTGCTTATACTATGGTAGACAAGAGGGTTGAAAAGAGAGGGGGGGCACATAATTCGGCGCAAATGACATACAGCAGCGCTACTGGACAAACATTAAGTTACTGCGTTATTCCTGGGTTATATAGCGCTTGGGTGTGTGCTGGCATACTCTCTCTCTCTGTCTCTCCAATGGGCCTTGTGGGGAAACTGTCTTCAGAAAAAGCATTCCCTGTGTGTGTGTGGTGTGTCGGTACACGTGTGTCGACATGTCTGAGGAAGAAGGCTATATTAGAGAGGAGCGGGAGCAAATGAATGTGGTGTCTCCGCCGACACCTGATTGGATGGATATGTGGAATGTTTTAAATGCTAGTGTAAACTCATTGCACAAAAGATTAGACAAGGCTGAAGCTTTGGGACAGTCAGGGTCTCAACCCATGCCTGATCCTATGTCGCAGGGACTGTCAGGGTCTCATAAGTGCCCACTATCCCAGATTGTTGACACAGATACCGACACGGATTCTGACTCCAGTGTCGATTACGTTGATGCAAAGTTACAGCCAGAATTGGCAAAATCCATTCGATATATGATTATGGCAATAAAAGATGTTTTGCACATCACAGAGGAACCCCCTGTCCCTGACAAGAGGGTACATATGTACAAGGGAAAGAAGCCTGAGGTAACCTTTCCCCCCTCACACGAGCTGAACGAGTTATGTGAAAAAGCTTGGGAATCTCCAGATAAAAGACTGCAGATTTCCAAAAGGATTCTTATGGCGTATCCTTTCCCATCAACGGAGAGGTTACGATGGGAATCCTCCCCTAGGATGGACAAAGCATTAACACGCACAGCTACAGCTGGAAAATCAAATTTTTTACCTTATGTTCCCTCACAGCATAAGAAAGCTCTGCATTATCAAATGCAGTCCTTTCGGTCACAAAGAAACAAGAAAGTGCGAGGTGCGTCCTTTCTTGCCAGAGGTAGGGGCAGAGGAAAAAAGATGCAAAACACAGCTAGCTCCCAGGAACAGAAGTCCTCCCCGGCCTCTACAAAATCTACTGCATGACGCTGGGGCTCCACTGGCGGAGTCCGGCCCATGTGATGTCATGCAGCTGCTCTGACCACGCCTCCTGTTTCTCCGTTGCCGACCCAATATTGAAACCCTGCCCCCGCACCGCTCCATCTCCAACTTGGAAATGGAGTGTTGTTGACCCCCCTCCCCCCCCCCCTGCACCGATTGACAGGCAGAGGCGATCGCATTATCTGCAGGCGGATGCGTATGCTCTTAGCAATTTTTGCAGTTGGATTGCTTATTGCGATTGCAATCCAACCTGAATCAGGCCCTATTACCTATCACAATGCACTACGGGTAGTACAAAATGGGGTTAATATAGGAGAAAAACCCCCAGAGCTGTGCTCCTTAACTGTCCCTGGTGGCTAGTGGAGCAGCTGCCCAGTAATCAGTGTCCACGCCAGTGCGCACACGGCCCGCCCCCTACAGCCACGCTGGATCACGGTATAAAGTGGGCACAGAAGCCCCTTACCACCCTTTCATCAGCGGCCTCGTGATCCCGGAGGGCGGTGTGTGTGTGACTGACCTTAGGAAGAAACCGGAGCCTCCGCTGCAGTGACCCAGCAACCGGGGCACTGGAGTATACTGTGCCGCTGGGAGTGATGGAGCTGCAGTAAATATGTCTATTAGACCTAGCCTGCTGCAGCCCTTGTAGATTCTTATTAAAAAAGTTCTTCTTTTCTTGTCAAAATTAATAGCTAAGAATAGGATGCCTGAGGCAGCCCCCTGTTAAGTGACCTGCTACTGAAGGCACCAACTACAAACTGAGCTCCCTGTTCATGGAAGCGAGGTTATAGAGCAGGGGGCGCTGAGTATCTTGTGAACAGTCAAAAGCTTTGAGCTTGTTGGTGCCTCAGATCAAGATCCTACTCTACACCCCAATATGAATCCTTGTGGAGTCCAGTGTACCCCACAGAAGAAAAAAATGTGTCACAACCATTGGCAGCAACATAAGAATAGCTGCTGATGGGCACAATTGAGAAAGGAAGGGGGGAAAACATTTGAATCCAGCACATATATGTAATTCGAATATGTAATTTGTACCTTCCTACTTTAAAATGTAATGGATGAACCTCACCCTGTGAGAACTATCTTCATGATCAAGAGATCTCATATGCAAGATAAGTATGTGTTGGGATAGGGCTGTGGAGGGCGGCTGCTCGGGCACACCCCCGTCAAGTTAAGGAGATTCAACTGAGGAAGCACAAGGGAACTCTCATCTGGGGACAACAACTGCAGGGAGAACACATTTTCAGATGAATGTGGGAGGGCAGAAGGCTGCCTAATACTGAAGCACCCCCAAACAACAAACCAAATGCAACAACTAGTGCAAGCATTCCTGGGGGAAGGCCCGCAGCAGATGGATCCAATAACAGCTCCAGAGTTGCTCTACAAGACAAGTAAAAGGGTGTGAGCCCTGCAGCACCACCTGTACTTTGCATACACACATATAGGACAGCATCTCTTATATGCCACAGGGTCAATAAAATAGTATCCTTATCTAGGGTATCCATCCCCTCAGATAAGATATCCGTCCATGCTGCTACAGCACTACACACCCAGGCCGACGCAATTGCCGGTCTGAGTAAGGTACCCGAATGTGTATAAATGGACTTCAGGGTTATCTCCTGTTTGCGGTCAGCAGACTCTTTGAGGGTAGCCGTATCCTGGGACGGGAGGGCTACCTTCTTGGATAAGCGTGTTAATGCTTTGTCCACCCTAGGGGAGGATTCCCATCTTAACCAATCCATTGATGGGAAAGGATACGCCATAAGAATCCTTTTGGAAATCTGCAGTCTTTTATCTGGAGATTCCCAGGCTTTTTCACATAACTCGTTCAGCTCGTGTGAGGGGGGAAAGGTTACCTCAGGCTTCTTTCCTTTGTACTTATGTACCCTCTTGTCAGGGACAGGGGGTTCCTCTGTGATGTGCAAAACATCTTTTATTGCCATAATCCTATATCGAATGGATTTTGCCAATTTTGGCTGTAACTTTGCATCATCGTAATCGACACTGGAGTCAGAATCCGTGTCAGTATCTGTGTCAACAATCTGGGATAGTGGGCGCTTATGAGACCCTGACAGTCCCTGCGACATAGGATCAGGCATGGGTTGAGACCCTGACTGTCCCGAAGCTTCAGCCTTGTCTAATCTTTTGTGCACTGAGTTTACACTAGCATTTAAAACATTCCACATATCCATCCAATCAGCTGTCGCAGAGACACCACATTAATTTGCTCCCGCTCCTCTCTAATACAGCCTTCTTCCTCAGACATGTCGACACACGTGTACCGACACACCACACACACAGGGAATGCTTTTTCTGAAAACAGTTTCCCCACAAGGCCCTTTGGAGAGACAGAGAGAGAGAGTATGCCAGCACACACCCAAGCGCTATATAACCCAGGAATAACACAGTAACTTAATGTTTGCCCAGTAGTGCTGCTGTATGTAATTTGCGCCGAATTATGTGCCCCCCCCCCCCACTCTTTTCAACCCTCTTGTCTACCGTGGTTTCAGCAGGCGAGAGTCTGGGGAGCTGCCTCAGCGGTGCTGTGGAGAAAAAATGGCGCTGGTGAGTGCTGAGGGAGAAGCCCCGCCCCCTCAGCGGCGGGCTTCTGTCCCGCTTAAACTGTAAAATTGGCGGGGGCTCATACATATATACAGTGCTCAGCTGTATATATATGTTATATTTTTGGCAAAAAGAGGTTTATATTGCTGCCCAGGGCGCCCTGCACCCTTACAGTGACCAGAGTATGTGAGGTGTATGGGAGCAATGGCGCACAGCTGCAGTGCTGTGCGTTACTTCAGTGAAGATCATGAAGTCTACTGCCACCGCTGAAGTCTCTTTTCTTCTCATACTCACCCGGCTTCTATCTTCCGGCTCTGCGAGGGGGACGGCGGCGCGGCTCTGGGACGGACGGCGAGGGTGAGATCCTGCGTACCAATCCCACTGGAGCTAATGGTGTCCAGTAGCCTAAGAAGCAGGACCTTGCAACTCAGAGAGAAGGGCTGCTTCTCTCCCCTCAGTCCCTCGATGCAGGGAGTCTGTTGCCAGCAGTGCTCCCTGAAAATTAAAAACCTAACAAAATACTTTCTGTCAGAAAGCTCAGGAGAGCTCCTGAAAAGCACACAGTTTCCACTGGGCACAGTATCAAACTGAGGTATGGAGTAGGGGCATAGAGGGAGGAGCCACTGCACACCCAGAACTAAAGTCTTTCTTAAAGTGCCCATGTCTCCTGCGGAGCCCGTCTATCCCCATGGTCCTTACAGAGTCCCCAGCATCCTCTAGGACGTTAGAGAAAATAGGATTTTAATACCTACCGGTAAATCCTTTTCTCTTAGTCCGTAGAGGATGCTGGGCACCCGTCCCAGTGCGTACTGTGTCTGCAGTTATTAAATGGCCCTTAACTCCAGAACATTTATGTGGAGACAACTTTCCCGACTTGACCATCTTCCTTGGATGTTTTCCCCCTGTGTGACTGCTCCCCTGCCTCGGAGGGTTGCATCCGTGGTCCCTAGGATCCAGTCCTGGATCCCGAACCATCGCCCCTCTAGGAGGTGAGAACTGTGCAGCCGCCAATGGAGTGATATTCTGGTCTTGGAAGACAGGATTATCCTCCGGTGCATGTGTAGGTGGGATCCGGACCACTTGTCCAACAGGTCCCACTGGAACACTCTAGCATGGAACCTGCCAAACTGAATGGCCTCGTAGGCCGCAACCATCTTCCCCAGCAACCGAATGCATTGATGGATTAACACTCTTGCTGGTTTCAGAATTTGTTTGACCAGACTCTGGATCTCCATAGCCTTTCCACTGGAGGAAAACCTCTTCTGTGTCCAGTATCACTCCCAAAAACAACAACCGCGTCATTGGGACCAACTGCGATTTTGGCAAGTTTAGGAGCCAACTATGTTGTTGAAGAACTGTCAGGGAGAGTGCAATGTTTTGCAACAACTGGTCCCTGGATCTCGCCTTTATCAAGAGATCATCCAAGTACAGGATAATTGTGACTCCTTGCTTGCGAAGGAGAACCATCATTTCCGCCATCACCCTGGTGAAAATCCTCGGAGCCGTGGACAGACCAAACGGCAACGTCTGAAATTGGTAATGACCATACTGAATTGCAAACCTCAGGTAGCTTGATGCAGTGGCTAAACGGAACATGTAAGTAGGCATCCTTATGTCTACCAAAACCATGAAATCTCCTTCCTCCGGACTGGAGATCCCTACCCTGAGAGATTCCATCTTGAAATTGAATTTCTTTAGGTAGAAATTGAGGGATTTCAGATTTCAGATTGGTCTGACTGAGCCTTCCGGCTTCGGGACCACGAAGAGGCTTGAATAAAAGCCTTCTCCCTGCTGACTAAGGCCGATTTGAACAATCGGTGAGGGGGAACGTCTTGAAACCCCAGTTTGTACCCTTGGGACACTATTTGTAAAACCCACGAGTCCAGGTCCAAATTAATCCAGAACTGACTGAAGTGTTTTAGACGTGCCCCCACTGGTGTGGGCTCCTGCAAGAGAGCCCCAGCGTCATGCAGTGGATTTGGCAGAAGCAGAGGACGATCTCTGCTCCTGCGATCTTGAAGAGGCTACAGACCTCTTCCCTCTTCTCCTTCCTCTACCTGCAAAGAAAGGGGAATCTTAACTTCTTGCATATCTATTGGGCCAAAATGACTGCGTTAGATAATGATGCGTCTTCATCCGTTGAGAGGGAACATAGGGCAAGAAGGTTGACTTACCTGCGGGAGCTGCCGAGATCAAATTAACTAGGCCGTCGCCAAACAAGGCTTCACCTTCATAGGGAAGAGACTCCCTTTCTTCTTGGAGTCAGCATCAGCATTCCCTTGGTGAATCCACAATGCCCTCCTATCCGAGACTGCCATGAAATTGGCCCGTGAACTCAAGAGTCCTATATCCCTTGCAGTCGTAAGTATGCTGCAGTGTCCTTGATATGATCCAACGTAAGGAGCATCCCATGTCTCCAGGATATCTATATCGGATGACAAGGTATTCGACCAATTCTTGAATACTACTACTCACCCATGCGCATGTAATGGCAGGTCTAAGTAATGTACCCGTGGTTACATAACTAGAAATAATGTAGCTTCCTGCATACGATCCGCTGGATTTGTGACAGGGCCCCGTGCAGAACAGGGGGTGATTCCCACTTTATTCTGTCCGCGGCAGGAAATGAATAAACAACCGGAAACCTTTTGGGGATTTGAAACCATCTTGTCGAGCTGGCCCAGACTTTCTCAAACAGAGATGGAGGAACGTTACATCAGCTTTCATTATATATCTATATATACATACATATAGACCCCTTTGTCAGGAACAGCAGGGTCCTCAGTGATGTTAATATGTCCTTAATATCCACAATCATGTACTGAATGCTCCTTGCCAATATTGGATCTAATCAGGAAATATTATGGTCGACATAGGAATCAGTATCCGAGTCAGTATCAGTGTGTAGTAACTGGGCAAAATAACATTTTTGCAGGGCCTGAGGGAAAAGAAGCATAGCCATGAACATCACATCTTTTCTCTACGTCTGTGTCTGGGACACAGATTTATCCAACCTCACTCTGATATTACTGAAACTTTCACCCAGTCAGTTATTGGTGGTGCCAACAGGGCCACCATCATATGTCTGCATTCCTAATATAGTTTCCTCTTGGGAAAAACATTTAGCCACCGACATGTTGACACACATGTACCAAGTACCCACAGACACATCGGCTTATGGGGGATAGACCTACAGTAAATCTGTCAGAGGGACAGATGGGATTTTTCAGCTCACAACCCAGCGTCAAAAGTACACAGTCTGGGAAATAATAAACTCTATAGTGATAGACTTGTAACGCTCTATAGATGTGCTGGTGAGGTGAGGAAGAAGCCCCGCCGCTGTAATGGCACGCTTCTGTCCCGCTCAGAAACAAATAATTAATTACGCTGGTGGGGTAAGGACAGTGCCCAGGCACTAATGTCCACTTTTGCCAGCCTTTTGTGAGGAATTTATGCTGCCCAGGGTGCCCCCCCACGTGCCCTGCACCCTGCAGTGCCTGTGTTTGTGTGGGAGCATGGCGCACAGCATTCCGCTCGCTGCGTGGTACCTCAGAATGCCATCTGTTCTTCTGCTACTCGCCCGTCTGCTGACTTCTGGCTCTGTAAGGGGGTGATGGCAGGCTACGGGAGTGGGCATCTAGGCGTACCCAGCGATCAGCACCCTCCGGAGCTAATGGTGTCCTGTCTGCCAGAAGTAGAGCCATTGAACTCACTAGAAGTTGGTCATACTTCTCTCCCCTAAGTCCCACGAAGCAGGGAGACTGTTGCCAGCAGCCTCCCTGAAAATAAGAAAAACTAACATAAGTCTTTTCAGAGAAACTCAGTAGAGCTCCCCTGTAGTGCATCCAGTCTCACTGGGCACAATTCTAAAACTGGAGTCTGGAGGAGGGGCATAGAGGGAGGAGACAGTTCACACCCTTTGAAAGTCTTAAAGTGCCCATGTCTCCTGCGGATCCCATCTATACCCCATGGTTCTTAATGTGATTCTAGGACGTATGAGAAAACAAATAACGCACACACGAGGAGAGAACAAAGGAAGCTATAAGGAGGGGAGGGGGGGGGGGTAAGGTAAGGTAGTAAAGGCATATTGGATAAACTACAACCTTATACATATTCATTAATGTACCAGTAGTTAGAAGTAGAAGAGCTCTAACAGAAACCACAAAGCTTATCTAAAGCCACACCACACTGGATATGCCCAATCTCATTTGATCTTTGAAGCAAAGCAGTATTGGACTTTGTTACTACCAAGCAGTCTCCCATCTATGTATTATCAGATTCTTTAGGTGTTTTTAAACTACCAACACCCTTTTCTTGGTACATTTAATTTTTACACGTATTCTTTTATGTACCAGAAGTTAGAAGTAGAAAAGCTCTAACAGAAACCACCAGCTCATCTACAGCCACAGCACACTGGATTTGCCCAATCTCTCCTGATCATGGAAGCTGAGCAGTGTTGGTCCTGGTTTTAGTACTTGGATGGGAGACCACCAGGAAATACCAGGAGCTGTGTGTATTTTTACAATACCAACACCGTTCTCTTGATGCATTCCATTTTGAAACATTGGGGCAGATCTATTAAGCCTGGTGAACTGATAAAGTGCAAGGTGATAAAGTACCAGCCAGTCAGCTCCTAACTGTCATTTTTCAAACCCAGCCTGTGACATGGCAATTAGGAGCTGATTGGCTGGTACTTTATCACCATGCAAATTATCATTCCACCAGGTTTAATAAATCGGCCGCTTATTCATTTATGTACTAGTAGTTAGAAGTAGAAGAACTCTAACAGAAACCACTAAGCTCATCTACAGCCACACCACACTGTATATGCCCAATATCACCTGATCTTAGGCCTGGTTTGTTCTTGGATGTGAGACCACCTGGGAATACCAGGTGCTGTAGGTAGTTTTATACTACCAACACCGTTCTCTTGATGCATTCTATTTTGAAACTTATTCATTGATGTAGAAGTTAGAAACAGCAAAAATCATCTACAGCCGCATCACACTGGATATGTCCAATCTCATCTGATGTTGGAAGCTAAGCAGTGTTGTGCCTGGTTAGTTTTTGGATTTCAGGTCCTGCCTTCTGGTTTGGCCACGGCACCTCGGAAATTCACCAAGGTCATGGCCGTGATGACGACCCTTCACCATCGGTGGACCAGGGAGGAATCTCTCCTCCCGATAAACATTCTGGAATTGCGGGCAGTGTTCAATTCATTGATACTGGCCCTGCCTCTAGTACAGAACAGGCCTGTTCAAGTACAATCGGACAACGCCACCACGGTAGTGTACACAAATCATCAAGTCGGCACTCCAAACTGCATGGCAAAGCTGGAAGTATACAAAAAATCCTCAGTTGGGTAGAACGTCATCTGCCAGCAATATCGGCAGTGTTCATTCCCGGAGTCCTCAACTGGGAAGCGGATTTCCTCAGTCGTCAGGACGTTCACGCTGGAGAGTGGAGAGGCTGCAGCAGAAATATCTGCACTGGTGTCAGTAGGTGACTGAGGCAGGGATGACTGGGAGATAGTGGGTGACTGAAGCATGTATGAGTGGGATATAGTGGGTGACTGAAGCCGGGGTGACTGGGAGATAGTGGGTGACTGATGCAGGGGTGACAGTGATAGTGGGTGACTTAGGCAGGGGTGACAGGGAGATAGTGGGTTACTGAGGGAGGGGTGATAGGAAGGGGTTGGGTAAGTATGGGAAGAAAGTGGGTGACAGGGATAATAAATGAATAAGGCAGGGATGATAGGGAGATAGTGGATGACTGTGGCAGGGGTGACAGGGACAGTAAGAGACTGAGGCAGGGTTGACAGGGATAGTGGGTGACTGAAGCAGGGGTGATAGAGTGACAGTGGGTGACTGAGGCAGGGGTGACAGGGATAGTGGGTGACTGAGGCAGGGGTCGCAGGTATAGTGGTTGACTGAGGCAGCGGTGACTGGGAGATAGTGGGTAACTGAGGCAGGGGTGACAGGGAAAGTGTGCGACTCAGGCAGGGGTGATAGGGAGATAGTGGGCAGCATATCTCTGCCTCACTGCAGCAGCACATTCCTGCTTCACTGACAGCAGCACATCCCTGCAACGTTGACAGCAACACATCCCTGCCTCATTGACGGCAGCACATCCCTGCCTCACTTATAGCAGCACATCCCTGCCTCGCTGACAGCAGCACATCACTGCCTCGCTGACAGCAGCACATCACTGCTTCACTGACAGCAGCACATCACTGCTTCACTGACAGCAGAACATCCCTGCCTCACTGGCAGCAGCACATCCCTGCTTTACTGACAGCTGTATATAGGGCCTAATTAAGACCTGATCCCTGCTGTGCATATTCACACAACAGGAGATCAGGTCTGAAGTGCGTGTGCTGGTGCCACAGTGCACTGGCACATGCCAGAGATGCGATCAGCATCTCTGCCCAGTGAGCGCCTCTGCCTGATTGACAGGTAGAGGCGGTCACTGGGCAGGAGGAGTCGGGCCAGCGGCGTTGTGCCGCCATTTTGGGGGCACAGTCAGGACAACGCAGACATGACCGGACCGTATGGGGGCGGGGCCGTGACGGCTGTGTGACCCGGACAGCAACGGGCCTTATTTACTAAAATCTCAGATAAATTTTATGGCATTTATGTGCAGTCTAGTTTGCACAGTTGATAGAGTGTTGATCTTGCACTATCAATGTAAGCCTCACATAGGTTTGATACACATGTAAGTTTGTTTTTATTTTACTACATTGTGGTTTGTGGCTCTATACCATGTAATGCATGTCTTTTAACAGTAGTCAAGTCTTCCAATGTGCTTGTTAGTGAAACCCAATACATAGCTTTATTTTATTTTGTTTCTTCAAATATTACATAGTAACATAGTAACATAGTATCTGAGGTTGAAAAAAGACAATTGTCCATCGAGTTCAACCTATTTGTGGTGTCCTATGCATGATGATTTTACTAAAATTTCTGACTGATGCTGCTGTCAGCCATTGCATTTTATCCCTATTTATAGTAACTATAATGCATGACTATGCACCATACCCCTGGATATCCTTATCCAATAGGAATTTATCTAACCCATTCTTAAAGGTGTTGACAGATTCCGCCATTACAACTCCCTCGGGCAGGGAATTCCAAACACGTATTGTCCTTACCGTGAAAAAGCCTTTACGCTGTATTGTGCGGAATCTCCTCTCCTCTAACCTGAGCGAGTGTCCACGAGTCCTCTGTGTTGATCTAACCAGAAAAAGGTCCCGCGCAAGCTCTGTGTATTGTCCCCTTATATATTTGTAGATGTTGATCATATCCCCTCTTAGTCTCCGCTTTTCCAATGTAAACATGCCTAGTCTTTCAAGCCTTTCCTTGTATTCCATCATCTCCATGCCCTTAATTAGTTTGGTCGCCCTCCTCTGTACCTTTTCAAGCTCCAGGATATCCTTTTTGTAGTACGGTGCCCAGAACTGTACACAGTATTCAAGGTGTGGCCTCACTAGTGATTTATATAACGGGAGTATAATACTCTCGTCCCTAGCATCAATACCCCGTTTTATGCATGCTAATATCTTATTAGCCTTCTTTGCTGCAGTCCTACTTTGGGTACTACTGCTTAGCTTGCTATCTATGAGGACACCTAAGTCCTTTTCCAGTACAGAATCCCCTAATTTTACCCCATTTAGTAGGTAGGCATATGTCTTATAACTTTTTTTTTCAATATGTAAACATTTTTATTATAAGATTTTCAATGACACAAGTACATCCAAGTTGCAGATTATGGATTGTGAAGGACAAATCAACCATATAAACAATTTAAGCAATTTAAATTGCATGCAGGTAGTAGAATATCAAACTCCTTGGATGAAAGTTGGTCGTAATAAACTAGGATAGAAAAGAATAAAGTAGAAAATAAGATTTTAAACCTACCGGTAAATCTTTTTCTCGTAGTCCGTAGAGGATGCTGGGGACTCCGTAAGGACCATGGGGATAGACGGGCTCCGCAGGAGACATGGGCACTTTAAGAAAGACTTTAGTTCTGGGTGTGCACTGGCTCCTCCCTCTATGCCCCTCTATGCCACAGTTAGAGAAACTGTGCCCAGAGGAGACTGACAGTATGAGGAAAGGATTTTGTTAATCCAGGGCAAGATTCATACCAGCCACACCAATCACACCGTATAACTTGTGATAAACTACCCAGTTATGAGTACGAAAAAACAACATACTGTAGCATCAGTGCAGGACCGATGCAACTCTAACATAACCCTTATTGAAGCAATAACTATATACAAGTATTGCAGAAGTAGTCCGCACTTGGGACGGTCGCCCAGCATCCTCTACGGACTACGAGAAAAAGATTTACCGGTAGGTTTAAAATCTTATTTTCTCTTACGTCCTAGAGGATGCTGGGGACTCCGTAAGGACCATGGGGATTATACCAAAGCTCCAAAACGGGCGGGAGAGTGCGGATGACTCTGCAGCACCGATTGAGCAAACATGAGTTCCTCCTCAGCCAGGGTATCAAACTTATAGTATTTTGAAAAGGTGTTTGAACCTTACCAAGTAGCAGCTCGACACAGCTGTAGTGCCGAGACCCCTCGGGCAGCCGCCCAAGAAGAGCCCACTTTCCTCGTGGAATGGGCCTAGACCGATTTCGGTAACTGCAATCCAGCCATAGAACGCGCTTGCTGAATCGTGTTACAAATCCAGCGAGCAATAGCCTGCTTTGAAGCAGGGGCACCAATCTTGTTGGTTGCATACAGGACAAACAGCGCTTCAGTTTTCCTGACTCTAGCCGTCCTGGCCACGTAAATTTTCAAAGCCCTGACCACATCAAGTAACTCGGAATCCTCCAAGTCACGCGTAGCCAAAGGCACCACAATAGGTTGGTTCATATGAAAAGATGAGACCACTTTTGGTAGGAATTGAGGACGGGTCCGCAATTCCGCTCTATCCACATGGTACACCAAATATAGTCTTTTATGTGACAAAGCCGCTAATTCCGACACTCGCCTAGCCGAAGCCAAGGCTAATAACATGACCACCTTCCATGTGAGATATTTTAACTCCACCGTTTTAAGTGGTTCAAACCAGTGTGATTTTAGAAAACTTAACACCACGTTAAGGTCCCAAGGTGCCACCGGAGGCACAAAAGGAGGCTGAATATGCAGCACTCCTTTTACAAAAGTCTGAACTTCTGGAAGAGAAACCAATTCTTTTTGAAAGAAAATGGATAAGGCCGAAATCTGGACCTTAATAGAGCCTAATTTTAGGCCCAAATTCACTCCAGTTTGTAGGAAGTGAAGGAAACGGCCCAGATGGAATTCTTACGTAGGAGCATTCCTGGCCTCACACCAAGAAACATACTTTCGCCATATACGGTGTAATGTTTTGACGTTACATCCTTCCTAGCCTTTATCAGCGTAGGGATGACCTCAACTGGAATGCCTTTCACTGCTAGGATCCGGCATTCAACCGCCATGCCGTCAAACGCAGCCGCGGTAAGTCTTGGAACAGACAGGGCCCCTGATGCAACAGGTCCTGTCTTAGAGGAAGAGGCCACGGATCTTCTGTGAGCATTTCCTGCAGATCCGGATACCAGGTCCTCCGTGGCCAATCTGGAACAATGAGGATTGTTCTCACTCCTCTTTGTCTTATTATCCTTAACACCTTGGGTATGAGAGGAAGAGGAGGAAATACATAGACCGGCCGAAACACTTACAGTGTCACTAGGGTGTCTACAGCTACTGCCTGAGGGTCTCTTGACCTTGCGCAATACCTCTGTAGCTTTTTGTTGAGCCGGGACGCCATCATGTCTATCTGTGGCAGTTCCCACCGACTTGTAATCTGTGCAAAGACTTCCTGATGAAGTCCCCACTCTCCCGGATGTAGGTCGTGTCTGCTGAGGAAGTCTGCTTCCCAGTTGTCCACTCCCAGAATGAACACTGCTGACAGTGCGCTTGCGTGATTCTCCACCCAGCGAAGAATTCTGGTGGCTTGTGCCATCGCCACTCTGCTCCTTGTGCCGCCTTGGCGGTTTACATGAGCCACTGCGGTGACGTTGTCTGACTGGATCAGAACCGGTTGGTCGCGAAGTAAGGTCTCCGCTTGACGTAGGGCATTGTATATGGCCCCTAGTTTCAGGATGTTGATGTGAAGACAAGTCTCTTGACTTGACCAAAGACCTTGGATATTTCTTCCCTGTGTGACTGCTCCCCAACCTTGGAGGCTTGCCTCTGTGGTCACCAGGATCCAGTCCTGAATGCCGAATCTGCGTCACTCGAGAAGGTGAGCACTCTGCAGCCACCACAGGAGTGATACCCTGACCCTGGGGGACAGGGTGATCAACCAATGCATCTGCCAATGTGACCCAGACCACTTGTCCAGTAGGTCCCATTGGAAAGTCCTCGCATGGAACCTGCCGAATGGAATGGCTTCGTATGGTGCCACCATCTTTCCCAGGACTCGAGTGCAGTGATGCACTGACACAAGTTTTGGTTTCAATAGGTTCCTGACCAGAGTCATGAGTTCCTGGGCCTTTCCTATCGGGAGATAAACTCTCTTCTGGTCTGTGTCCAGAATCATGCCCAAGAAAGACAGACGAGTCGTAGAAACCAACTGCGACTTTGGGATATTGAAAATCCAGCCGTGTTGCTGTAACACTTTCAGTGAAAGTGATACGCTGTTCAGCAACTGCTCTCTTGATCTCGCTTTTATGAGATCGCTCAAGTACGGGATAATTGTGACACCTTGCTTACGCAGGAGAACCATCATTTCCGCCATTACCTTAGTGAAAATTCTCTGGGCCGTGGAGAGACCAAACAGCAACGTCTGAAATTGGCAATGACAGTCCTGTACCGCAAATCTGAGGTACGCCTGATGAGATGGATAAATGGGGACATGAAGGTATGCATCCTGTACACAAATGCGGACAACAGGTGTCAAGCCGTGTGTTGCCTTTGTCAAGCTGTAATAAGTAGGGGTAAGGACGTTAACCACCTCAGAACATCCTCCCTTATACGTCACCTGCAGCGCATTAATCATAAGTCAGTGACAAGTTCAAAAACTTTGGATGACAGCGGAAGCAGTCCACTGACCACTAAATCCCTTCCTCTTGTAACCAAGCTCCTGCAAACCACACCACCAACTCCCTCAGTGTCAATTTCCTCCTTAGACAGGAAAGCCAATAGTCCTGCAGGCCATGTCACTGGCAAGTCTGACGAGTCCTCTCCTGCCTGGGATTCCTCCGATGCATCCTTGAGTGTAACGCCTACTGCTGCTGGCGCTGCTGTTGTTGCTGCTGGGAGTCGATCGTCATCCCAGAGGGGAAGTCGGAAGACCACTTGTACTACTTCCAGTAGGCAATTGACTGTCCAACAGTCCTTTGCGAGGAAGATGAAATATCACAGCAGTCATCCTGCTGCAAAGCGGATAACTCAGGTCTTGTCAGCCTGGGTGGTGAGAAACGTGGTTCCGGTATCAATCGTTAATTCAGAGGCAACTAGAGACTTGATTGAGGTACTGTGTCCCCTGTACCAAATGCCATCTAGGTTCCATTTCTCTAGGCAGGCGATACCGAAAATGTACACAGACCTCAGAAAAAGAGTCACCAGTGTCCTAAAAAATGCAGTTGTACCCAAGGTCCACTAGTCCACATGTCCGTGGTTAAGTGGAGCAGGGCAGACTCAGGACTATATGACTGTGACAGCCCACTGGGTAGATGTATTGCCTCCCGCAGCAAGAACAGCAGCGGCGGCACCAGTAGCAGCATCTCGCAAATGCCAACTCGTTCCTAGGCAGACTACGCTTTGTATCACCGCTTTCCATAAGAGGCACACAGCTGACAACCTCTTATGGAAACTGAGGAACATCATCGCAGAATGGCTTACCCCAATTGGACTCTCCTGGGGATTTGTGACATCGGACAATGCCACCAATATTGTGCGTGCATTACATCTGGGCAAATTCCAGCACGTCCCATGTTTTGCACATACATTGAATTTGGTGGTGCAGAATTATTTAAAAAAAACGACAGGGGCGTGCAAGAGATGCTGTCGGTGGCCCGAAGAATTGCGGGCTACTTTCTGCATTCAGCCACCGCGTGCCGAAGACTGGAGCACCACCAAACATTCATGCACCTGCCCTGCCATCCTCTGAAGCAAAAGGTGGTAACGAGGTGGAATTCAACCCTCTATATGCTTCAGAGGATGGAGGAGCAGCAAAAGGCCATTCAAGCCTATACATCTACCCACGATATAGACAAAGGAGGGGGAATGCACCTGACTCAAGCGCAGTGGAGAATGATTTCAACGTTGTGTAAGGTTCTGTAACCCTTTGAACTTGCCACACGTGAAGTCAGTTCAGACACTGCCAGCCTGAGTCAGGTCATTCCCCTCATCAGGCTTTTGCAGAAGAAGCTGGAGACATTGAAGGAGGAGCTAAAACAGAGCGATTCCGCTAGGCATGTGGGACTTGTGGATGGAGCCCTTAATTCGCTTAACCAGGATTCAATCTGTTGAAATCAGAGCAATACATTTTGGCCACCGTGCTCGATCCTAGATTTAAAACCTACATTGTATCTCTCTTTCCGGCAGACACAAGTCTGCAGAGGTTCAAAGACCTGCTGGTGAGAAAATTGTCAAGTCAAGCGGAACGTGACCCATCAACAGCTCCTCCTTCACATTCTCCCGCAACTGGGGGTGCAAGGAAAAGGCTAAGAATTCCGAGCCCACCCGCTGGCGGTGATGCAGGACAGTTTGGAGTGAGTGCTGACATCTGGTCCGGACTGAAGGACCTGGCAACGATTACTGACATGTCGTCTACTGTCACTACATATGATTCTGTCACCTTTGAAAGAATGGTGGAGGATTATATGAGTGACCGCATCCAGGTAGGCACGTCAGACAGTCCGTATGTATACTGGCAGGAAAAAGAGGCAATTTGGAGGCCCTTGCACAAACTGGCTTTATTCTACCTAAGTTGCCCTCCCTCCAGTGTGTACTCCAAAAGAGTGTTTAGTGCAGCCGCTCATCTTGTCAGCAATCGGCGTACGAGGTTACTTCCAGAAAATGTGGAGAAGATGATGATCATCAAAATGAATTATAATCAATTCCTCCGTGGAGACATTTACCAGCAATTGCCTCCAGAAAGTACACAGGGATCTGAGATGGTGGATTCCAGTGGGGACGAATTAATAATATGTGAGGGGGGCGATGTACACAGTGAAAGGGGTGAGGAATCGGAGGATGATGAGGTGGACATCTTGCCTCTGTAGAGCCAGTTTGTGCAAGGAGAGATTGATTGCTTCTTTTTTGGTGGGGGCCCAAACCAACCAGTCATTTCAGTCAGCCGTGTGGCAGACCCTGTTGCTGAAATGATGGGTTCGTCAATGTTTTTCTTTTCAATCTAAGCCCCTGCAGTTTTCTGTAAGAATCTGCTTCGCTATGATGATCAACAAGTCACAAGGGCAAACACTCAGGGCTGGAGGTGTAGATCTTAGGACCAGCTGCTACAAGCATGGCAAAGGTGTCACTATCATTGGTGACACCCAGAGAGGCAGCGAGGGAGATTGTAATGCAGTGCGCGCAGATAAGCAGCGCAATGGTAAAAACGAGGCATGGTCTCATAGGTAGGGGTGTGGCCTGTTTTCCTGAATCTCCATTTTGTTGCTCCGGGTATCCCGGGGGTTGAGTGCTGCACCCGGGGACTAGTGTGTGAGTGGTGCTGGCTCCTGCACAGTGACAGAAACTGGGTGTTGCACGTAATGTTACAGTGAAACACCCATATTCTGTCACTGAAGAGGAGCCGGCACTTTGGTGTCACCCCCCTTGGCGGGTGACACTCGGGTGTGGGCCGCAACCCCGTTGTGATGCCACTGACCCATGGGAAGCTTTACGTGGCTTACCCATGTGTTAGTAGCCCCAAGCATCTTTTGTGTTAGTCCCTGAAGAAAAACTTCAAATATTTACAAATACATTTTGTAATCAATGGGCCTAATTCAGTAAGGATTGCAAATTCTGCTAAGTAACAGAATTTGCAATCCTTTGGTTCGCATGCTGGGGCCACCCAGCATGCCGCCTCCCTTCTTGACCACGCTGAAATTGCAGTCTCAGTGTAGCTCAGCGTGATCATAAAAAATGGGTTAGCCTCCTGTTGGTGCAGACTGTATGTGTGCGCAGGAAGCCGCCACCATTTTTGTGATCGCAGCTGCTGCATGTGATGTCATGCAGCAGCTCTGACCACGCCTCCTGTTTCTCCGTTGCCGACCCCATTTTGTAGCCCTGCCCATGCACCGCTCCATCTCCGACTAGGAAATGGATTGTTGCTGACCCCCCCCCCCCAGCACCGATTGACAGTCAGAAGCGATCGCATTATCTGCGGGGTGCCGCAGAAAATGCAGGCGCATGCGTATGCTCTTAGCAATTTTTGCAGTTGGATTGCCTATTGCGATTGCAATCCAACCTGAATCAGGCTCTATTACCTATCACAATGCACTGCGGGTAGTACAAAATGGGGTTAATATAAGAGAAAACCCCCCCAGAGCTGTGCTCCTTAACTGTCCCTGGTGGCTAGTGGAGCGGCTGCCCAGTAATCAGTGTCCACGCCAGTGCGCACATGGCCCACCCCCTACAGCCACGCTGGATCATGGTATAGTGTGGGCACAGAAGTCCCTTACCTCCCTTTCATCAGCGGCCTCGTGATCCCGGAGGGTGGTGTGTGTGTGACTGACCTTAGGAAGAAACCGGAGCCTCTGCTGCAGTGACCCAGCAACCAGGGCACGGGAGTATACTGCGCCGCTGGGAGTGATGGAGCTGCAGTAAAGATGTCTATTAGACCTAGCCTGCTGCAGCCCTTGTAGATTCTTATAAAAAAAGTTCTTCTTTTCTTGTCAAAATTAATAGCTAAGAATAGGCTGCCTGAGGCAGCCCCCTGTTAAGTGGCCTGCTACTGAAGGCACCAACTACAAACTGAGCTCCCTGTTCATGGAAGCGAGGTTATAGAGCAGGGGGCGCTGAGCATCTTGGGAACAGTCAAAAGCTTTGAGCCTGTTGGTGCCTCAGATCAAGATCCTACTCTACACCCCAATGTGAATCCTTGTGGAGTCCAGTGTACCCCACAGAAGAAATGAATGTGTCACACCCATTGGCAGCAACATTAGAATAGCTGCTGATGGGCACAATTGAGAAAGGAAGGGGGGAAAACATTTGAATCCAGCACATATATGTAATTTGAATATGTAATTTGTACCTTCCTACTTTAAAATGTAATGGATGAACCTCACCCTGTGAGAACTATCTTCATGATCAAGAGATCTCATACGCAAGAAAAGCATGTGTTGGGATAGGGCTGTGGAGGGCGGCTGCTCGAGCACACCCCCGTCAAGTTAAGGAGATTCAACTGAGGAAGAACAAGGGAACTCTTGTCTGGGGACAACAACTGCAGGGAGACCACATCTTTTCAGATGAAAATGAGAGGGCGGAAGGCTGCCTAATACTGAAGCACCCTCAAACATCAAACCATATGCAACAACTAGTACAAGCATTCCTGGGGAAAGGTCTGCAGCAGACGGATTTGCATACGGTGATGTCATCCAAGCAGTGGGCCAAAGTTGGCTGGAACCCTCATCTGCATATGAAAAGAGAAAAGGGGCGCTTGGATGACCCCTAGTTCGCATTGAACACCCCCCACCCTCCTTTGGTGTGGGGCTCATGTTGGCCATGCCCCAGCCCATGAAGCATTCAAGCTGATTTCTTGCAGCAGCTGGGCACTGTAACAGCTCCAGAGCTGCTCTGTAAGGCAAATAAAAGGGTGTGGGCCCTGCAACACCACCTGTAGTTCGCATTGTGCGTTGGAAGGCACAAAGTAAGCAGACGGGAGAAGTCAGGATAGTGCGCAAGGGCATAGAAGGGAGGGGCTCAAGAAAAGAGAAGTGGAAACAGACAGCAAACTAGGCTGGAGAGAGACCTGAGACAATGAGATCTAAATTATACCAGACCCAACCAGGGGAAAGCACAAATGCAGTCCCCCCCCCCCTACCACAAATTATGCAGTCGAGATTCCCACATTTGGGGAAATCACAGAGGTCAGCATACCCAGAATGCAATGAATGAACCTCACCCTGGGAAAACAATCTTCATGACCATGGTATCACCTAAGCAAAATAAGTATGATTTGAGATAGGGCTGGGGAGGGCCGCTGCTCAGGCACACCTCCGTCAAGTAAAGGAGATTCAACTGAGGCAGCACAAGGGAACTCTCATCTGGGGACAACAACTGCAGGGAGAACACATTTTCAGACGAATGTGTGAGGGCAGAAGGCTGCCTAATACTGAAGCACCCCCCAAACAACAAACCAAATGCAACAACTAGTGCAAGCATTCCTGGGGGAAGGCCTGCAGCAGATGGATTCGCATATGGTGATGTCATCCAAGCAATGGGTATAGTTGGCTGCAACCCTCGTCTGCATATGAAAAGAGAAAATGGTCACGCAGGGCATGGCGGCCTTTGTGGGGTTGCGCTTGGATGACCCCTAGATCGCTTTATACACCCCCATCAGTGTGGGGCTCATGTTGGCCATGCCCCAGCCCCTGAAGCATTCAAGCTGATTATTTGCAGCAGCTGGACCCAGTAACAGCTCCAGAGTTGCTCTACAAGACAAGTAAAAGGGTGTGAGCCATGCAGCACCACCTGTAGTTTGCATACACACATATATAGGACAGCATCTCTTATATGCCTCAGGGGCAATAAAATAGTATCCTTATCTAGGGTATCCGTCCATGCCGCTACAGCACTACACATACACACCCAGGCCGACGCAATTGCCGGTCTGAGTAAGGTACCTGAATGTGTATAAATGGACTTCAGGGTAATCTCCTGTTTGCGGTCAGCAGACTCTTTGAGGGTAGCCGTATCCTGGGATGGGAGGGCTAACTTCTTGGATAAGCGTGTTAATGCTTTGTCCACCCAAGGGGAGGATTCCCATCGTTACCTATCCGTTGATGGGAAAGGATACGCCATAAGAATCCTTTTGGAAATCTGCAGGAGATTCCCAAGCTTTTTCACATAACTCGTTCAGCTCGTGTGAGGGGAAAAGGTTACCTCATTCTTCTTTCCCTTGTACATATGTACCCTCTTGTCAGGGATAGGGGGCTCCTCTGTGATGTGCAAAACATCTTTTATTGCCATAATCATATATCAAATGTATTTTGCCAATTTTAGCTGTAACTTTGCATCATCGTAATCGACACTGGAGTCAGAATCCGTGTCGGTATCTGTGTCAACAATCTGGATAGTGGGCACTTATGAGACCCTGACAGTCCCTGCGACATAGGATCATGCATGGGTTGAGACCCTGACTGTCCCAAAGCTTCAGCCTTGTCT
This sequence comes from Pseudophryne corroboree, assembly GCF_028390025.1. Classification (NCBI taxonomy): domain Eukaryota; kingdom Metazoa; phylum Chordata; class Amphibia; order Anura; family Myobatrachidae; genus Pseudophryne; species Pseudophryne corroboree. The sequence continues at coordinate 567,058 of NW_026970030.1, forward strand.
AATCTTTTGTGCAATGAGTTTACACTAGCATTTAAAACATTCCACATATCCATCCAATCAGGTGTCGGCGGAGACACCACATTCGTTTGCTCCCGCTCCTCTCTAATATAGCCTTCTTCCTCAGACATGTCGACACACGCGTACCGACACACCACACACACAGGGAATGCTTTTACTGAAGACATTTCCCCCACAAGGCCCTTTGGCAGAGCTGGCCCTAACCAATATGATGTCCTAGGCAAGATTTTGCCTGGTGCCCCCTAGCACCACCGCTGGTTCCGCCTCTGACCTTGCACCTCTTTCCCAGCACCATCAACCCTCACCCATAACAGTACTTATTTTGGTGTTTGTACCCCCTATATTTTAAACAGGAACAGTTCGCACATTTGGCGCACAGTCCAAAAAGGGGTGTGTTTTTGCTGGCAATGGGCATGTCCACACAATAGTACCCCCAATTAAAATTCCGCCACACAGTACTGCAATTTTATTCACATTTGATCACGCGATAGTGTCCATAATTCACATTACATCCCACAGTAGTATCACTTTACCTTATAAACGTTACTTCTCACAGTAGTGCGCCTTATTCACATTACATCACACTGAATTGCTCCTTATTTACATTACACCACACCCTATTGCTCTTTATTCACATTAGACGACACAGTAAATGCCCTTTCTATACGCAACGCTACATATTAGAGCACCTTATACACATAATGCCACACATTAGTAATGCATTTATACACATAATTCCACACAGTAATGCCCCTTACACATATGAGACACATCATTAATGTCCTTATAAACATAATGCGTCTTACACATTATGACAACCTTTATTAATGCCCTTTTACACATAATGGCCCTCATTCCGAGTTGTTAGCTCGCAAGCTGCTTTTAGCAGCATTGCACACGCTAAGCCGCCGCCTACTGGGAGTGAATCTTAGCTTATCAAAATTGCGAACGAAAGATTAGCAGAATTGCGAATAGACACTTCTCAGCAGTTTCTGAGTAGCTCCAGACTTACTCGACAACTGCGATCAGTTCAGTCAGTTTCGTTCCTGGTTTGACGTCACAAACACACCCAGCGTTCGCCCAGACACTCCCCCGTTTCTTCAGACACTCCCGCGTTTTACCCAGAAACGGCAGCGTTTTTTCACACACACCCATAAAACGGCCAGTTTCCGCCCAGAAACACCCACTTCCTGTCAATCACACTACGATCAGCAGAACAAAGAAAAAACCTTGTAATGCCGTGAGTAAAATACCTAACTGCATAGCAAATTTACTTTGCGCAGTCGCAGAGCGAACATTGCGCATGCGCAATTAGCGGAAAATCGCTGCGATGCGAAGAAAATTACAGAGCGAACAACTCGGAATGACCACCCTTGCGCATGCGCAATTAGCGGAAAATCGCTGCGATGCGAAGAAAATTACCGAGCGAACAACTCGGAATGACCACCAATGTCCCTTACACATATGCCGCACATTATTAATGCCCTTATACACATAATGACACACATAGTGCCCCTTACACATATGTTGCACATTATTAATGCATTTTTACATGACACACATAATGCTCCTTACTCATATTCCGAACACTACTGCACAATCAACCCACTCACATGCACACAGCACTCACACTGCCACTAACACTGTGACCTCTGCCTCTGCTTGGATACAGATGTGTCCTCATAAATCTTGCCTCAATGCTAACGTTGGGGCACCTTTTTTTTATTAAAATGCATCTTATTTGCATTGCTATGTTGTTAGGATGCACACGCAGCTTCTGCTGATTAAAATGATATGCAGCACGCCTATATACTGTGTGAGACTGTGGCTGTATCTGCATATGAAATGCTACACATAGAATATAGGCATGCCGCATATCATGTTAATCAGCAGAAGTTGCTGATGCCCCTAGGCATATCAAATGCCCTAGGCAATTGCCTAGTTTGCCTATGGCCGGCTCTGCCCTTTGGAGAGACAGAGTATGCCAGCACATACCCCAGCGCTATATAACCCAGGAATAGCACAGTAACTTAATGTTTGCACAGTAGCGCTGCTGTATGTAATTTGCGCCAAATTATGTGCCCCCCCCCCTCTCTTTTCAACCCTCTTGTCTACCGTGGTATAAGCAGGGGAGAGTCTGGGGAGCTTCCTCTCAGCGGTGCTGTGGAGAAAAAATGGCGCTGGTGAGTGCTGAGGGAGAAGCCCCGCCCCCTCGGCGGCGGGCTTCTGTCCCGCTTAAACTGTACAATTGGCGGGGGCTCATACATATATACAGTGCCCAGCTGTATATATGTTATATTTCTGCCAAAAAGGAGGTTTATATTGCAGCCCAGGGCGCCCCCCCTGCGCCCTGCACCCTTACAGTGACCGGAGTATGTGAGGTGTATGGGAGCAATGGCGCACAGCTGCAGTGCTGTGCGTTTCCTCAATGAAGATCATGAAGTCCTCTGCCGCCTCTGAAGTCTTCATTTCTTCTCATACTCACCCGGCTTCTATCTTCCGGCTCTGCGAGGGGGACGGCGGCGCGGCTCTGGGACGGACGGCGAGGGTGAGATCCTGCGTACCAATCCCTTTGGAGCTAATCCCTTTGGAGCTAATGGTGTCCAGTAGCTTAAGAAGCAGGACCTTGCAACTCGGAGAGTAGGGCTGCTTCTCTCCCCTCAGTCCCTCGATGCAGGGAGTCTGTTGCCAGCAGTGCTCCCTGAAAATTAAAAACCTAACAAAATACTTTCTGTCAGAAAGCTCAGGAGAGCTCCTGAAAAGCACCCAGTCTCCACTGGGCACAGTATCAAACTGAGGTATGGAGGAGGGGCACAGAGGGAGGAGCCAGTGCACACCCAGAACTAAAGTCTTTCTTAAAGTGCCCATGTCTCCTGCGGAGCCGTCTATCCCCATGGTCCTTACGGAGTCCCCAGCATCCTCTAGGACGTTAGAGAAAATAGGATTTTAATACCTACCGGTAAATCCTTTTCTCTTAGTCCGTAGAGGATGCTGGGCACCCGTCCCAGTGCGTACTGTGTCTGCAGTTATTAAATGGCCCTTAACTCCAGAACATTTATGTGGAGACAACTTTCCCGACTTGACCATCTTCCTTGGACGTTTTCCCCCTGTGTGACTGCTCCCCAGCCTCGGAGGGTTGCATCCATGGTCCCTAGGATCAAGTCCTGGATCCCGAACCATCGCCCCTCTAGGAGGTGAGAACTGTGCAGCCACCAATGGAGTGAGATTCTGGTCTTGGAAGACAGGATTATCCTCCGGTGCGTGTGTAGGTGGGATCCGGACCACTTGTCCAACAGGTCCAACTGGAACACTCTGGCATGGAACCAGCCAAACTGAATGGGCTCGTAGGCCGCAACCATCTTACCCAGCAACCAAATGCATTGATGGATTAACACTCTTGCTGGTTTCAGAATTTGTTTGACCAGACTCTGGATCTCCAGAGCCTTTCCACTGGAAGAAAACCTCTTCTGTGTCCAGTATCACTCCCAAAAACAACAACCGCGTCATTGGGACCAACTGCGATTTTGGCAAGTTTAGGAGCCAACAATGTTGTTGAAGAACTGTCAGGGAGAGTGCAATGTTTTGCACTAACTGGTCCCTGGATTTCGCCTTTATCAAAAGATCATCCAAGTACGGGATAATTGTTACTCCTTGCTTGCGATCACCCTGGTAAAAATCCTCGGAGCCATGGACAGACCAAACGGCAATGTCTGAAATTGGTAATGACAATACTGAATTGCAAACCTCAGGTAGCTTGATGCAGAGGCTAAATGGGAACATGTAAGTAGGCATCCTTTATGTCTACCAAAACCATGAAATCTCCTTCCTCCGGACTGGAGATCACTGCACTGAGAGATTCCATCTTGAAATTTAATTTCCTTAGGTAGAAATTGAGGGATTTCAGATTGGTCTGACTGAGCTGTCCGGCTTAGGGACCACGAAGAGGCTTGAATAAAAACCTTCTCCCTGCTGACTAAAGCCGATTTGAACAATCGGTGAGGGGGAACGTCTTGAAACCCCAGTTTGTACCCTTGGGACACTATTTGTAAAACACACAAGTCCATGTCCGAATGAATCCAGAACTGACTGAAGAGTTTTAGACGTGCCCCCACTGGTGCGGGCTCCTGCAAGAGAGCCCCAGCGTCATGCGGTGGATTTGGCAGAAGCAGAGGATGATCTCTGCTCCTGCGATCTTGAAGAGGATGCAGACCTCTTCCCTCTTCTCCTTCCTCTACCTGCAAAGAAAGGGGAATCTTAACTTCTTGCATATCTATTGGGCCGAAATGACTGCATCAGATAATGATGCGTCTTCATCCGTTGGGAGGGAACATAGGGCAAGAAGGTTGACTTACCTGCGGGAGCTGCCGAGATCAAATTAACTAGGCAGTCACCAAACAACGCTTCACCTTCATAGGGAAGAGACTCCCTTTCTTCTTGGAGTCAGCATCAGCATTCTCTTGGTGAATCCACAATGCCCTCCTATCCGAGACTGCCATGAAATTGGCCCGTGAACTCAAGAGTCCTATATCCCTTGCAGTCTCACGTAAGTATGCTGCAGTGTCCTTGATATGATACAACGTAAGGAGTATCCCATCTCTCCAAGGTATCTATATCGGATGACAAGGTATTCGACCAATTCTTGAATACTACTACTCACCCATGCACATGTAATGGCAGGTCTAAGTAATGTACCCTTGGTTACATAACTAGAAATAATGTAGCTTCCTGCATACGATCCGCTGGATTTGTGACAGGGCCCCGTGCAGAACAGGGGGTGACTCCCACTTTATTCTGTCCGCGGCGGGAAATAAATAAACAACCAGAATTCTTTTGGGGATTTGAAACCATCTTGTCGAGCTGGCCCAGACTTTCTCAAACAGAGATGGAGGAACGTTACATCAGCTTTCATTATATATCTATATATACATACATATAGACCCCTTTGTCAGGAACAGCAGGGTCTTCAGTGATTTTAATATGTCCTTAATATCCACAATCATGTACTGAATGCTCCTTGCCAATATTGGATCTAATCAGGAAACATTATGGTCGACATAGGAATCAGTATCCGTGTCAGTATCAGTGTGTAGTAACTGGGCAAAATAACATTTTTGCGACCCCGCGGGGCCTGAGGGAAAAGAAACATAGCCATGAACATCACATCTATTCTCTACGTCTGTGTCTGGGACACAGATTTATCCAACCTTACTCTGATATTACTGAAACTTTTACCCAGTCAGTTATTGGTGGTGCCAACAGGGCCACCATCATATGTCTGCATTCCTAATATAGTTTCCTCTTGGGAAAAACATTCAGCCACCGACATGTTGACACACATGTACCAAGTACCCACAGACACATCGGCTTATGGGGGACAGACCGTCAGTAAATCTGTCAGAGGGACACAGAGGATTTTTCAGCTCACAATCCAGCGCCAAAAGTACACAGTCTGGGAAATAATAAACTCTATAGTGATAGACTTGTAATGCTCTAAAGATGTTCTGGTGAGGTGAGGAAGAAGCCCCGCTACTGTAATGGCGCGTATCTGTCCCGCTCAGAAATAATTAATTACGCTAGCGGGGTAAGGACAGTGCCCAGGCACTAATGTCCACTTTTTCCAGCCTTTTGTGAGGAATTTATGCTGCCCAGGGTGCCCCCCCCCGTGCCCTGCACCCTGCAGTGCCTGTGTTTGTGTGGGAGCATGACGCGCAGCGTTCCGCTCGCTGCTCGGTACCTCAGAATGCCATCACTGGAGAAGAAGTCTTCTGTTCTTCTGCTACTCACCTGTCTTCTGACTCTGTAAGGGGGTGACGGCAGGCTGCGGGAGTGTGCATCTAGGCGTACCCAGCGATCAGCACCCTCAGGAGCTAATGGTGTCCTGTCAGCCTGAAGCAGAGCCATTGAACTCACTAGAAGTTGGTCATACTTCTCTCCCCTAAGTCCCACGAAGCAGGGAGACTGTTGCCAGCAGCCTCCCTGAAAATAAAAAAAACAAACAAGTCTTTTCAGAGAAACTCAGTAGAGCTCCCCTGTAGTGCATCCAGTATCACTGCGCACAATACTAAAACTGGAGTCTGGAGGAGGGGCATAGAGGGAGGAGACAGTTCACACCCTTTGAAAGTCTTAAAGTGCCCATGTCTCCTGCAGATCCCGTCTATACCACATGGTTCTTAATGTGACCCCAGCATCATCTAGGACGTATGAGAAAACAAATAACGCACACATGAGGAGGAGAGAACTAAGGAAGCTATAAGGAGAAGAGGGGAGGGAGGGGGGGTTGAAAGGTAAGGTAGTAAAGGCATATTGGATAAACTACAACCTTATACATATTCATTAATGTACCAGTAGTTAGAAGTAGAAGAGCTCTAACAGAAACCACAAAGCTTATCTAAAGCCACACCACACTGGATATGCCCAATCTCATTTGATTTTTGAAGCAAAGCAGTATTGGACTTTGTTAATACATGGATGGGAGACTGCTTGGTAGTATCAGATTCTTTAGGTGTTTTTAAACTACCAACACCATTTTCTTGGTACATTTAATTTTTACATGTATTCTTTTATGTACCAGAAGTTAGAAGTAGAAGAGCTGTAATAAAAACCACCAGCTCATCTACAGCCACAGCACACTGGATTTGCCCAATCTCTCCTGATCATGGAAGCTGAGCAGTGTTGGTCCTGGTTTTAGTACTTGGATGGGAGACCACCAGGAAATACCAGGAGCTGTGTGTATTTTTACAATACTAACACCGTTCTCTTGATGCATTCCATTTTGAAACATTGGGGCAGATCTATTAAGCCTGGTGAACTGATAAAGTGCAAGGTGATAAAGTACCAGCCAGTCAGCTCCTAACTGTCATTTTTCAAACCCAGCCTGTGACATGGCAATTAGGAGCTGATTGGCTGGTACTTTATCACCATGCAAATTATCATTTCACCAGGTTTAATAAATCGTCCGCTTACTCATTTATGTACGAGTAGTTAGACGTAGAAGAACTCTAACAGAAACCACTAAGCTCATCTACAGCCACACCACACTGTATATGCCCAATATCGCCTGATTTTAGGCCTGGTTTGTTCTTGGATGTGAGACCACCTGGGAATACCAGGTGCTGTAGGTAGTTTTATACTACCAACACCGTTCTCTTGATGCATTCTATTTTGAAACTTATTCATTGATGTACCAGTAGTTAGAAGTAGAAGTTAGAAACAGCAAAAATCAAATACAGCCGCATCACACTGGATATGTCCAATCTCATCTGATGTTGGAAGCTAAGCAGTGCTGTGCCTGGTTAGTTTTTGGATATCAGGTCCTGCCTTCTGGTTTGGCCACGGCACCTCGGAAATTCACCAAGGTCATGGCCGTGATGACGACCCTTCACCATCGGTGGACCAGGGAGGAATCTCTCCTCCCGATAAACATTCTGGAATTGCAGGCAGTGTTCAATTCATTGACACTGGCCCTGCCTCTAGTACAGAACAGGCCTGTTCAAATACAATCGGACAACGCCACCACGGTAGTGTACACAAATCATCAAGGCGGCACTCGAAATTGCATAGCAAAGCTGGAAGTATCAAAAATCCTCAGTTGGGTAGAACGTCATCTGCCAGCAATATCGGCAGTGTTCATTCCCGGAGTCCTCAACTGGGAAGCGGATTTCCTCAGTCGTCAGGATGTTCACGCTGGAGAGTGGAGAGGCCGCAGCAGAAATGTCTGCACTGGTGTCAGTAGGTGACTGAGGCAGGGATGACTGGGAGATAGTGGGTGACTGAAGCATGTATGAGTGGGAGATAGTGGGTGACTGAGGCCGGGGTGACTGGGAGATAGTCAGTGACTAAGGCAGGGGTGATAGGGATATAGTGGATGACTGTGGCAGGGGTGACAGGGACAGTAGGAGACTGAGGCAGGGGTGACAGGGATAGTGGGTGACTGAGGCAGGGGTGACAGAGATAGTGGGTGACTAAAGCAGGGGTGACTGGTATAGTGGGTGACTAAAGCAGGGGTGACTGGTATAGTGGGTGACTGAGGCAGGGGTCGCAGGTATAGTGGTTAACTGAGGCAGCGGTGACTGGGAGATAGTGGGTAACTGGGGCAGGGGTGACAGGGAAAGTGTGTGACTCAGGCAGGGGTGATAGGGAGATAGTGGGCAGCAGATCACTGCCTTGCTGACAGCAGCACATCCCTGCTTCACTGGCAGCAGCAGATCCCTGCCTCACTGGCAGCAGCAGATCCCTGCCTCACTGGCAGCAGCAGATCCCTGCCTCACTGGCAGCAGCAGATCCCTGCCTTACTGACAGCAGTATATAGGGCCTAATTCAGACCTGATCTCTGCTGTGCATATTCACACAACAGGAGATCAGGTCTGAAGTGTGTGTGTGTGTGCTGGTGCCGCAGTGCACCGGCACATGCCAGAGATGCGATCAGCATCTCTGCCCAGTGAGCGCCTCTGCCAACACATACTTATCTTGCATATGAGATCTCTTGATCATAAAGATAGTTCTCACAGGGTGAGGTTCATCCATTACATTTTAAAGTAGGAAAGTACAAATTACATATTCAAATTACATATATGTGCTGGATTCAAATGTTTTCCCCCCTTCCTTTCTCAATTGTGCCCATCAGCAGCTATTCTAATGTTGCTGCCAATGGGTGTGACACATTCATTTCTTCTGTGGGGTACACTGGACTCCACAAGGATTCACATTGGGGTGTAGAGTAGGATCTTGATCTGAGGCACCAACAGGCTCAAAGCTTTTGACTGTTCCCAAGATGCTCAGCGCCCCCTGCTCTATAACCTCGCTTCCATGAACAGGGAGCTCAGTTTGTAGTTGGTGCCTTCAGTAGCAGGCCACTTAACAGGGGGCTGCCTCAGGCAGCCTATTCTTAGCTATTAATTTTGACAAGAAAAGAAGAACTTTTTTTATAAGAATCTACAAGGGCTGCAGCAGGCTAGGTCTAATAGACATCTTTACTGCAGCTCCATCACTCCCAGCGGCGCAGTATACTCCCGTGCCCTGGTTGCTGGGTCACTGCAGCGGAGGCTCCGGTTTCTTCCTAAGGTCAGTCACACACACACCGCCCTCCGGGATCACGAGGCCGCTGATGAAAGGGAGGTAAGGGGCTTCGGTGCCCACACTATACCGAGATCCAGCGTGGCTGTAGGGGGCGGGCCGTGTGCGCACTGGCGTGGACACTGATTACTGGGCAGCTGCTCCACTAGCCACCAGGGACAGTTAAGGAGCACAGCTCTGGGGGTTTTTCTCCTATATTAACCCCATTTTGTACTACCTGCAGTGCATTGTGATAGGTAATAGAGCCTGATTCAGGTTGGATTGTAATCGCAATAAGCAATCCAACTGCAAAAATTGCTAAGAGCATACGCATGCGCCTGCATTTTCTGTGGCACCCCGCAGATAATGCGATCACCTCTGACTGTCAATCGGTGCGGGGGGGGGGGGGGGTCAGCAACAATCCATTTCAAAGTCGGAGATGGAGCGGTGCAGGGGCAGGGCTACAAAATGGGGTCGGCAACGGAGAAACAGGAGGCGTGGTCAGAGCGGCTGCATGACATCACATGCAGCCGCTGCGATAACAAAAATGGTGGCGGCTTCCTGCGCACACGTACAGTCTGCACCAACAGGAGGCTAACCCATTTTTTATGATCACGCTGAACTGCACTGAGACTGCAATTTCAGCGTGGTCAAGAAGGGAGGCGGCATGCTGGGTGGCCATGCCCTGTGATGGGTGGCCCCAGCATGCGAACCAAAGGATTGCAAATTCTGTTACTTAGCAGAATTTGCAATCCTTACTGAATTAGGCCCATTGATTACAAAATTGTAAACAATATTTGAAGTTTTTCTTCAGGGACTAACACAAAAGATGCTTGGGGCTACTAACACATGGGTAAGCCACGTAAAGCTTCCCATGGGTCAGTGGCATCACAACAGGGTTGCGGCACACACCCGAGTGTCACCCGCCAAGGGGGGTGACACCAAAGTGCCGGCTCTTCTTCAGTGACAGAATATGGGTGTTTCACTGTGACATTACGTGCAACACCCAGTTTCTGTCACTGTGCAGGAGCCAGCACCACTCACACACTAGTCCCCGGGTGCAGCCCCCAACCCCCGGGATACCCGGAGCAACAAAATGGTGATTCAGGCCACGCCCCTACCTATGAGACCATGCCTCCTTTTTACCATTGCGCTGCTTATCTGCGCGCACTGCATTACAATCTCCTTCGCCACCTCTCTGGGTGTCACCAGTGATAGTGACACCTCTGCCATGCTTGTAGCAGCTGGTCCTAAGATCTACGCCTCCAGCCCTGAGTGTTTGCCCATGTGACTTGTTGATCATCATAGCGAAGCAGATGCTTACAGAAAACTGCAGGGGCTTAGATTGAAAAGAAAAACATTGATGAACCCATCATTTCAGCGACAGGGTCTGCCACACGACTGACTGAAATGACTGGTTGGTTTGTGCCCCCACCAAAAAAGAATCAATCAATCAATCTCTCCTTGCACAAACATCATCCTCCGATTCCTCACCCCTTTCACTGTGTACATCCCCCTCCTCACAGATTATTAATTCGTCCCCACTGGAATCCACCATCTCAGATCCCTGTGTACTTTCTGGAGGCAATTGCTGGTGAATGTCTCCACGGAGGAATTGATTATAATTCATTTTGATGATCATCATCTTCTCCACATTTTCTGGAAGTAAACTCGTATGCCGATTGCTGACAAGGTGAGCGGCTGCACTAAACACTCTTTTGGAGTACACACTGGAGGCAGGGCAACTTAGGTAGAATAAAGCCAGTTTGTGCAAGGGCCTCCAAATTGCCTCTTTTTCCTGCCAGTATACATACTGACGTGCCTACCTGGATGCAGTCACTCATATAATTCTCCACCATTCTTTCAAAGGTGACAGAATCATATGCAGTGACAGTAGACGACATGTCCGTAATCGTTGCCAGGTCCTTCAGTCCGGACCAGATGTCAGCACTCACTCCAGACTGCCCTGCATCACCGCCAGCGGGTGGGCTCGGAATTCTTAGCCTTTTCCTCGCACCCCCACTTGCAGGAGAATGTGAAGGAGGAGCTGTTGACGGGTCACGTTCCGCTTGACTTGACAATTTTCTCACCAGCAGGTCTTTGAACCTCTGCAGACTTGTGTCTGCCGGAAAGAGAGATACAATGTAGGTTTTAAATCTAGGATCGAGCACGGTGGCCAAAATGTATTGCTCTGATTTCAACAGATTGAATCCTGGTTAAGTGAATTAAGGGCTCCATCCACAAGTCCCACATGCCTAGTGGAATCGCTCTGTTTTAGCTCCTCCTTCAATGTCTCCAGCTTCTTCTGCAAAAGCCTGATGAGGGGAATGACCTGACTCAGGCTGGCAGTGTCTGAACTGACTTCACGTGTGGCAAGTTCAAAGGGTTGCAGAACCTTGCACAACGTTGAAATCATTCTCCACTGCGCTTGAGTCAGGTGCATTCCCCCTCCTTTGCCTATTTAGTGGGCAGATGTATAGGCTTGAATGGCCTTTTGCTGCTCCTCCATCCTCTGAAGCATATAGAGGGTTGAATTCCACCTCATTACCACCTCTTGCTTCAGATGATGGCAGGACAGGTTCAGGAATGTTTGGTGGTGCTCCAGTCTTCGACATGCGGTGGCTGAAGGCAGAAAGTGGCCCGCAATTCTTCGGGCCACCGACAGCATCTCTTGCACGCCCCTGTCGTTTTTTAAATAATTCTGCACCACCAAATTAAATGTATGTGCAAAACATGGGACGTGCTGGAATTTGCCCAGATGTAATGCACGCACAATATTGGTGGCGTTGTCCGATGTCACAAATCCCCAGGAGAGTCCAATTGGGGTAAGCCATTCTGCGATGATGTTCCTCAGTTTCCGTAAGAGGTTGTCAGCTGTGTGCCTCTTATGGAAAGCGGTGATACAAAGCGTAGCCTGCCTAGGAACGAGTTGGCAATTGCGAGATGCTGCTACTGGTGCCGCCGCTGCTGTTCTTGCTGCGGGGGGCAATACATCTACCCAGTGGGCTGTCACAGTCATATAGTCCTGAGTCTGCCCTGCTCCACTTAACCACAGACAAGTGGACATTGGGTACAACTGCATTTTTTAGGACACTGGTGACTCTTTTTCTGAAGTCTGTGTACATTTTCGGTATCGCCTGCCTAGAGAAATGGAACCTAGAGGGTATTTGGTACCGGGGACACAGTACCTCAATCAAGTCTCTAGTTGCCTCTAAATTAACGATGGATACCGGAACCACGTTTCTCACCACCCAGGCTGACAAGACCTGAGTTATCCGCTTTGCAGCAGGATGACTGCTGTGATATTTCATCTTCCTCGCAAAGGACTGTTGGACAGTCAATTGCTTACTGGAAGTAGTACAAGTGGTCTTCCGACTTCCCCTCTGGGATGACGAACGACTCCCAGCAGCAACAACAGCAGCGCCAGCAGCAGTAGGCGTTACACTCAAGGATGCATCGGAGGAATCCCAGGCAGGAGAGGACTCGTCAGACTTGCCAGTGACATGGCCTGCAGGACTATTGGCTCTCCTGTCTAAGGAGGAAATTGACACTGAGGGAGTTGGTGGTGTGGTTTGCAGGAGCTTGGTTACAAGAGGAAGGGATTTAGTGGTCAGTGGACTGCTTCCGCTGTCATCCAAAGTTTTTGAACTTGTCACTGACTTATGATGAATGCGCTGCAGGTGTCGTATAAGGGAGGATGTTCCGAGGTGGTTAACGTCCTTATCCCTACTTATTACAGCTTGACAAAGGCAACACACGGCTTGACACCTGTTGTCCGCATTTGTGTACAGGATGCATACCTTCATGTCCCCATTTATCCACCTCATCAGGCGTACCTCAGATTTGCGGTACAGGACTGTCATTGCCAATTTCAGACGTTGCTGTTTGGTCTCTCCATGGCCCTGAGAATTTTCACCAAGGTAATGGCGGAAATGATGGTGCTCCTGTGCAAGCAAGGTGTCACAATTATCCCGTACTTGGGCGATCTCATAAAAGCGAGATCAAGAGAGCAGTTGCTGAACCGCGTATCACTTTCACTGAAAGTGTTACAGCAACACGGCTGGATTCTCAATATCCCGAAGTCGCAGTTGATTCCTACTACTCGTCTGTCTTTCTTGGGCATGATTCTGGACACGGACCAGAAGAGGGTTTATCTCCTGATAGAAAAGGCCCAGGAACTCATGACTCTTGTCAGGAACCTATTGAAACCAAAACTTGTGTCAGTGCATCACTGCACTCGAGTCCTGGGAAAGATGGTGGCATCATACGAGGCCATTCCATTCGGCAGGTTCCATGCGAGGACTTTCCAATGGGACCTACTGGACAAGTGGTCCGGGTCACATTTACAGATGCATTGGTTGATCACCCTGTCCCCCAGGGTCAGGGTATCACTCCTGTGGTGGCTGCAGAGTGCTCACCTTCTCGAGGGATGCAGATTCAGCATTCAGGGCTGGATCCTGGTGACCACAGACGCAAGCCTCCAAGGTTGGGGAGCAGTCACACAGGGAAGAAATTTCCAAGGTCTTTGGTCAAGTCAAGAGACTTGTCTTCACATCAACATATACAATGCCCTACGTCAAGCGGAGACCTTACTTTGCGACCAACCGGTTCTGATCCAGTCAGACAACGTCACCGCAGTGGCTCATGTAAACCGCCAAGGCGGCACAAGGAGCAGAGTGGCGATGGCACAAGCCACCAGAATTCTTCGCTTGGTGGAGAATCAGGCAAGCGCACTGTCAGCAGTGTTCATTCCGGGAGTGGACAACTAGGAAGCAGACTTCCTCAGCAGACACGACCTACATCCGGGAGAGTGGGGACTTCATCAGGAAGTCTTTGCACAGATTACAAGTCGGTGGGAACTGCCACAGATAGACATGATGCCGTCCCGGCTCAACAAAAAGCTACAGAGGTATTGCGCAAGGTCAAGAGACCCTCAGGCAGTAGCTGTAGACGCCCTAGTGACACCGTGGGTGTTCCGGTCGGTCTATGCATTTCCTCCTCTTCCTCTCATACCCAAGGTGTTGAGGATAATAAGACAAAGAAAAGTGAGAACAATCCTCATTGTTCCAGATTGGCCACAGAGGACCTGGTATCCGGATCTGCAGGAAATGCTCACAGAAGATCTGTGGCCTCTCCCTCTAAGACAGGACCTGTTGCATCAGGGGCCCTGTCTGTTCCAAGACTTACCGCGGCTGCGTTTGACGGCATGGCGGTTGAATGCCGGATCCTAGCATTCCGGTTGAGGTCATCCCTACGCTGATAAAGGCTAGGAAGGATGTAACGTTAAAACATTACACCGTATATGGCGAAATTATGTTTCTTGGTGTGAGGCCAGGAATGCTCCTACGGAAGAATTCCATCTGGGCCGTTTCCTTCACTTCCTACAAACTGGAGTGAATTTGGGCCTACAATTAGGCTCTATTAAGGTCCAGATTTCGGCCTTATCCATTTTCTTCCAAAAAGAATTGGCTTCTCCTCCATAAGTTCAGACTTTTGTAAAAGGAGTGCTGCATATTCAGCCTCCTTTTGTGCCTCCGGTGGCACCTTGGGACCTTAACGTGGTGTTAAGTTTTCTAAAATCACACTGGTTTGAACCACTTAAAACAGTGGAGTTAAATTATCTCACGTGGAAGGTGGTCATGTTATTAACCTTGGCTTCGGCTAGGCGAGTGTCGGAATTAGCGGCTTTGTCACATAAAAGCCCATATTTGGTATTCCATGTGGATAGAGCGGAATTGCGGACCCGTCCTCAATTCCTACCAAAAGTGGTCTCATCTTTTCATATGAACCAACCTATTGTGGTGCCTGTGGCTACGCGTGACTTGGAGGATTCCGAGTTACTTGATGTGGTCAGGGCTTTGAAAATTTACGTGGCCAGGACGGCTAGAGTCAGGAAAACTGAAGCGCTGTTTGTCCTGTATGCAACCAACAAGATTGGTGCCCCTGCTTCAAAGCAGGCTATTGCTCGCCGGATTTGTAACACGATTCAGCAAGCGCATTCTATGGCTGGATTGCAGTTACTGAAATCGGTCAAGGCCCATTCCACGAGGAAAGTGGGCTCTTCTTGGGCGGCTGCCCGAGGGGTCTCGGCACTACAGCTGTGTCAAGCTGCTACTTGGTCGGGTTCAAACACCTTTGCAAAATACTATAAGTTTGATACCCTGGCTGAGGAGGAACTCATGTTTGCTCAATCGGTGCTGCAGAGTCATCCGCACTCTCCCGCCCGTTTTGGAGCATTGGTATAATCCCCATGGTCCTTACGGAGTCCCCAGCATCCTCTAGGACGTTAGAGAAAATAAGATTTTAAACCTACCGGTAAATCTTTTTCTCGTAGTCCGTAGAGGATGCTGGGTGCCCGTCTCAAGTGCGGACTACTTCTGCAATACTTGTATATAGTTATTGCTTCAATAAGGGTTATGTTATAGTTGCATCGGTCCTGCACTGATGCTATGTTGTTTTTTCATACTGATAACTGGGTAGTTTATCACAAGTTATACGGTGTGATTGGTGTGGCTGGTATGAATCTTGCCCTGGATTAACAAAATCCTTTCCTCATACTGTCCGTCTCCTCTGGGCACAGTTTCTCTAACTGTGGCATAGAGGGAGGAGCCAGTGCACACCCAGAACTAAAGTCTTTCTTAAAGTGCCCATGTCTCCTGTGGAGCCCGTCTATCCCCATGGTCCTTACGGAGTCCCCAGCATCCTCTACGGACTACGAGAAAAAGATTTACCGGTAGGTTTAAAATCTTATTTTCTACTGTATTCTTTTCTATCCTAGTTTATTACGACCAACTCTCATCCAAGGAGTTGGATATTCTACTACCTGCATGCAATTTAAATTGCTTAAATTGTTTATATGGTTGATTTGTCCTTCACAATCCATAATCTGCAACTTGGATGGTTTTGTGTCATTGAAAATCTTATAATAAAAATGTATATATATATTAAAAAAAAAAAGTTATAAGACATATGCATTCAATATTTGAAGAAACAAAATAAAATAAAGCTATCTATTGGGTTTCACTAACAAGCACATTGGAAGACTTGACTACTGTTAAAAGACATGTATTACATGGTATAGAGCCACAAACCACAATGTAGTAAAATAAAAACAAACTTACATGTGCTAGAGCTGGGGAGGGTCGCTGCTCGGGCAGCCCCCTGTCAAGTGAAGGAGATCCAACTGAGGCAGCACAAGGGAACTCTCGAAAGAAGAACAAGGCTAAAGGAAAATCTGAGACAAAGAAATCTGACTTTTACCAGAGCTGACCAGAGGAAGCACAAACACAGTCCCCCACTACCACAAATAATGCAGTCGAGTTTCCCACATTTGTGGAAATAACAGGGGTCAGCATACCCAGAATGCAATGAATGAACCTCACCCTGGGAGAACAATCTTCATGACCATGGTATCTCCTATGCAAAATAAGTATGATTTGGGATAGGGCTGGGGAGGGCCGCTGCTCAGGCACATCTCTGTCAAGTAAAGGAGATTCAACTGAGGCAGCACAAGGGAACTCATCATGCATAGGACACCACAAATAGGTTGAACTCGATGGACAATTGTCTTTTTTCAACCTCAGATACTATGTTACTATGTTACTATGTAATATTTGAAGAAACAAAATAAAATAAAGCTATGTATTGGGTTTCACTAACAAGCACATTGGAAGACTTGACTACTGTTAAAAGACATGCATTACATGGTATAGAGCCACAAACCACAATGTAGTAAAATAAAAACAAACTTACATGTGTATCAAACCTATGTGAGGCTTACATTGATAGTGCAAGATCAACACTCTATCAACTGTGCAAACTAGACTGCACATAAATGCCATAAAATTTATCTGAGATTTTAGTAAATAAGGCCCGTTGCTGTCCGGGTCACGCAGCCGTCACGGCCCGCCCCCATACGGTCCGGTCATGTCTGCGTTGTCCGGACTGTGCCCCCAAAATGGTGGCACAACGCCGCTGGCCCGACTCCTCCTGCCCAGTGACCGCCTATGCCTGTCAATCAGGCAGAGGCGCTCACTGGGCAGAGATGCTGATCGCATCTCTGGCATGTGCCGGTGCACTGCGGCACCAGCACACACGCACTTCAGACCTGATCTCCTGTTGTGTGAATATGCACAGTAGGGATCAGGTCTGAATTAGGCCCTATATACAGCTGTCAGTAAGGCAGGGATGTGCTGCTGCCAGTGAGGCAGGGATGTGCTGCTGGTAGTGAAGCAGTGATGTGCTGCTGTCAGCGAAGCAGTGCTGTGCTGCTGTCAGCGAGGCAGAAATGTGCTGCTGTCAGCGAGGCAGAAATGTGCTGCTGTCAGCGAGGCAGGGATGTGCTGCTGTCATTGAAGCAGGAATGTGCTGCTGCAGTGAGGCAGAGATATGCTGCCCACTATCTCCCTGTCACCCCTGCCTGAGTCACACACTTTCCCTGTCACCCCTGCCTCAGTTACCCACTATCTCCCAGTCACCGCTGCCTCAGTCAACCACTATACCTGCGATCCCTGCCTCAGTCACCCACTATACCAGTCACCCCTGCTTTAGTCACCCACTGTCACCCTATCACCCCTGCTTCAGTCACCCACTATCCCTGTCAACCCTGCCTCAGTCACCCACTATCTCACAGTCACCCCTGCCTCAGTCAGCCACTATCCCTGTCACCCCTGCCTCAGTCTCTTACTGTCCCTGTCACCCCTGCCACAATCATCCACTATCTCCCTATCACCCCTGCCTTAGTCATTTATTATCCCTGTCACCCACTTTCTTCCCATACTTACCCAACCCCTTCCTATCACCCCTCCCTCAGTAACCCACTATCTCCCTGTCACCCACTATCTCCCAGTCACCCCGGCCTCAGTCACCCACTAT